>NC_056613.1:8638223-8813360 GCF_018340385.1 Cyprinus carpio | reverse complement strand
GCCTAAAAAAAAAAAAAAAAAGATGTGAGGGTCTGGAAGGGTCTTGGAATTGTATTGATAGATTCAGAAGTGGCCTTCCTCATCAGCA
The DNA here is from genome assembly GCF_018340385.1 of Cyprinus carpio. Lineage (NCBI taxonomy): Eukaryota > Metazoa > Chordata > Actinopteri > Cypriniformes > Cyprinidae > Cyprinus > Cyprinus carpio. Next base: position 8,813,272 of record NC_056613.1, on the reverse strand, counting down.
GCTCTCTCTTTCTCTCTCCCGCATTCTCATGCTTTCTCTCATTTCTCCACTTGAAGCTGGCAGATGGATATATCATAGAAGAAAAAAAAAAGGAGGAATAAATTGTTCTCCGATATGCCGCCGCGGCTAACTTGGCAAATAAGGATTGTGAAGGCCATAAAAAACGACATTATTAAAAACTGAGAGCCAGTGTCATGACGCCTCCCCATGCGTTATCACCCCTGTGTAATTTGTCCCGAACCTAGAATATTATCTTTATAGAGCACCATTTCCCAAGCTCCCTCCGCGGTTCTTGTGAAGGACTTGATCATGGCCTGTTTTTAAGTAACTGGCCCACGCCAGAGTCTCTCCCTACAGCTAGGACTAAACTAAACTAGCCTCTTACCCCTATTCAAATACGAAACTCACTCTTTTTAATCCTACTCTATATTCTTCTTTCCCCTTTTTTTTTTTTTTTTTTGAGCATTTGATTTTAATGAGCTTTTCACCTTTTAAGCAGAGCCAAGCCTCAGGATGGATGGATTTCTCCATGAAAGTAGGGTCCGACGTTCTCTGACTAACGTCTTGCCACAAGTTTGTTTCAACTCAGAGTCCTTCAGGGGTTTAGGGCTCTTGGAGTCAAGTAATGTGATGTTTCCACTTTGCACACGGCGTAGGCTCCCCTATGAAATCAGATGAAGGAAAACATCTATCTTTGAGGCTCGCCCAGATGAGACGCCGTTATCACAATCACTACAGGAAGACGCCCACCCAGAGTCCTACCGAGGTAAATGAGTGCGTGTCTCCCTTTGTCTGCCACTCATGCAGGCTCTAATGTGTACGTTTGCCGCACATCAAGTATTAGAAAACACACTGGTGTGAGAAAACAGTAGTGGAGATTCACTTACGCTCAGCTTCAGTTCGCGATGGACTGCTCAAAACTTTTCTGCGAGAGAGCTATTGAGCCTAAAATGACAGGCCACTTTCTTGCCCCTTGGAGGACAAATTCATTTTGGAGCGTCAAAGTCTCTCAGTCTCTTCTTAAGGGTTCACCTAGCCGAGATTCCACAATTCGACCGGTTCCACCACTTTCCTCTAGCTCATGACCGCGGCAGCGCGGCAGACGGGGCTATTGCAGGAGTCTCCCATCTGAATACAGTAGCCCAGCGTGAGCCGGTCGTCAGACCCTTGGCATTGCTTTTTATTGTGTTGTCGATGAAAAGCAGCAGAATGTCCCCAGGTGGGGAAAGGTCTAGCTGGCATGGGCACAGTGTGAGGGAGGCCTCTATCGGTCGCCCAGGACCCGCGCACAGCTGCAGAGGCCAAGGCATGCCATGGGATATCCATGCCAAGACCAAGGAGTAGGTGGTGATAGAGTGGTAGCATCATGCCACGGCCAGTCCCCGTCCGCATCCACATGACTCAGCTTCCGCTATGGAGGCAAAGCCCAACAAGAAAGCAAGCGTTTTAAGGCGGATAATAGGAATATTCTTAACAAATGCTCCCCCCAGTTGTGCCACAAAAAACAGTGATAATTAGTCATAAACACATAAAAAATGATTTAAACTTAATAACTTACTCTGCTACTGACATTAGTTTGATTTCTGCTGGATGTAAACCCCAAGGCCATGTGGGTGAGGGGAAACTATTATCCAATAATATCACAGAAATAATGTGCTTAACCCGATTTCAGATCCTGATAACTTTCAATGAAGTCCCACCCTAGATTTATTTTCTCCACATAACATTCAGTTTCACTTCTGAAATATGATCACTTCATGCATTTAGATTCAATACAGCATGGGAATTCTCAAAGAAAATACTAGACACTCCAGGTAAAATTATTATTTAATAACATACTACTTAACTAAATATTTGTTTTTATTTTGCTTCACTCTGAAATGTGTCACTTCATGCAAAATTTAATGCATGTGGTTGACAAATAAGTTGTTACTGTCTCTGTATCTATCTATGCTGTTTTTTAAAACATCTGCTTTATCCTGGCTTCTTACACCAATCTACTGAAAAATCATTAGGCATTAAAGGGAAACTGAAATAAAATACTTGGGTCAAATGATTAACCAATAATATCATAGCATAACATAAAATACCTTAACTCAATCAAAAACAAAAATCAAGTCTCACTCTAAATTATTTCCTGCTTATCATTCTTGTTTCACGCAGAAATGCACTTGTCACTATATGCAAATTAAATGCATTAACAAACATTGATTCATCTTTAGCCCATATTTTGCCATGTATTTACATCCATTTTTTCCCATGCATCCTAAATGCTTTGCACACTTAATTCAAAAAAAAAAAAAAAAAAAACTAACTTAAACACACCGCACATCAGTGAGGGAAATTGAACTTGACATAAAATACAAAATGGTGTGGAACATAATCACACATTTCTAAAGTTCAGGGTCAGGTCATTTAGCATTTCATTATTGGCAGCTTGTAAAATAAAGGAATGATGTTGGGGCCGTTAAGTGTGCACCTTAGTCCCATGACAGCCCACTAAACTTCGAAGAGCAGAAAATACAGGCAGACTTAAATTTACATCTTATCCCAGCGGCCCCACGAGCACTTCGCTCCAGTTCGGAATGTTCTGTCCGTAACAGTCAACTCTTGATAAACATCCATATGTGGGCCGAGACCCAACAGCAAGGCATGTTATTAATATACAATACAGATTTGTGAGGGTTGAGAATGAGACCGCCAGACCTGGAACACACCACAAAGAGAAGTCTGAAGGAGGAAGAAAAAAAAGAAGGAAAAAAAGCAAGAAGCAGGAGGGAGGGACTCCGTTTTTGGCTGTGAGATGATTATTTGGCACACAGCATGAAGAGCAAGAGGCCCTGCAAGATCTTCTGGTTGATTCTGTCACCTAGATAAACAGCCCCCCGGGCGGAGCGGCGGGCGCGTTCAAACCACAGAGTACGCCGGACAACCTCGGTCCCTCTGCTCCATTTTGAAATTTCAGCCTCACTTTTCAGTATGCGGCCACAAATCGGCCCTTTGTAGCCCAACAGCCGAGTGCAAGAGCAGTTTTATCAAAGACAGTAGAGGCCCTTGACAAAGCCCCCTCGGGACCCCCTGATAGACAGCTCTGTTTGAGTTACATTTGACAGCTTAAATCCTTGCGCCATACTAATCATAAGATCTAGACAAACACCTCCTCTGAACTGCCACTTTACACTCTTCAGCTTCCTGTCACTGCTGCTTTCAATGCTCTCTCTAACTCAACACGCTGCATGATTTGGGTGAAAGCAGGAAAAAAAGAAGAAAAAACACTACCATAGCAACACCTTAGAGCCACCACAGCGAGCAGGTGCGGATTTTTGAAGTGCACATAAATCTGGGAGGAGAATGAAGGGAGGAATTCTCAAATTGTCAGAGCCTAAAGGACAAATGTGGGATGTTTTTAAAGAAAACAACAACCCTGTGGAACAACACAAATTAGAATTCATTTAATGTGTCAAATTTGGCCTGAGCACTTTACATGCTTTTCACCAATATGAGGCCCCTAAAAGCCTCTTTGAGAAAGGCCGTGAGAAGAGACAGACGGGCGATAGAGACAAAGATGGAGGAACGGATCACGCTGCTCACACAACACAGGTAGCCCTGTTTACATCTCCCAGAGGAACTGGCTAACCACTAATTTTCGATGATAAATTACGAGCAGCCTGTGCATCCATCTGCAATTTGTCCACGATCCAAATTATGAATGCGGACAGATTTGTAATGTCAAGCTCAGAATGCAGCTTTGAAAACGAAACCACTAAAACCCCCTCTTATCTTATTCAGAACGATACACATTACATTAGAGCGGCGTTAGATGTGCATCCTGTTAAACAACAGCATCTAAAGACTTTGCAATCATATTAAGAAAGTATTTTGATTAAATAAAGCATTAATATATATATATATATATATATATATATATATATATAGATATATATATATATATTACATCTGCATACACACTGCACTGTTTTCAGATTTTGCCCTATATTGAAGGAAATAACTGAAGATGGACTAAGGTAGTTGAACCCCCCCTTAAATCCAGCCCCCCTGACTCAGACATATAGGAGTGGATCACAGACCCCCTTCAGGCAATATCAGGCCATCTGTGCATTAAATTAGTTTGCATGTAAATAAAGAGAAAGGCCTGCACAGAGACTCATCAACCTATGCAATACACTGCATTAAAAATATGACTGTGGCTACACTGCAGTTACTGTAGTTACTTACTTCAAATAAATTATCTTATTTAAATTCTATTTTTTTTTTTTTTTTTTATATTATGAATAGAGGTATTAAGTGTTAAAATATAAGTATTTTTTTTTATCAATTATATTGCATTTAGTTTATAAGCAGAAGTAATAAGATTAAAATATAAGTATTTTTTTTTTTTTTTTTTTTTTTTTTTTTTTTAATAAGCTTTTTTTTTTTTATTTTATTTTATTTTATTTTTATTTATTTTTTGTGAGAAGTGAGAAGCTTTTGTCAGGTAAATTAACTATTTAAAAATGTTCCTTTTTTAATTTAAAGCTTTAACAAAATTATGATTTAAATAATTTTTTATATGAAGGACTTTGTGGATCATCTGTAAAAAATTTTCTCTATCGCTGGGGAAGGTCTCACAAACAAAAACTATTTTACATATATCTGTAACTGTACTTGCACCTGTGAGCACATACACAAAAAAGCATATGCATTTGAACCAATAAATGAAGATTGCTTGCAGGCATGTACATGAGCAATATGCGTGCATGTTTGTGTGTCACACGTTGTGCATTCCTGGGAAGCTGCACCAGCAGAGATGCGCACACACACATGCATACACACAAGCAAAACTACTACAGGAAGAGGTAATTTTTCAAATGATTTACAAGTTCAAGAAGGACAACATGATCCACAGAGCATTTTTTTGATGTTTGTATTAGACTCAGATAAACAGCTATAATTCACCAAACAGGTAATAAGTTCTACAATAAAAAAAAAGAAAGTTATAAGCTGTTATAATCTCTCAAACTGTGTAAAAGGAGGTTAGAGTGAGATTGCAGCTTCTCAGTACTGTGGGAGAGAATTTGAGGTGCGCTAGTGGAAAGCGTTAGTTTAATGTGTCATAGGTCTAGCACAGACCTGAATCAAAGTGACAGCTGAAGAAAAAACCCAGAGTGGTAAAGAACGTGCGCAGCTGAAATTTTTTTCCCTCTCCCTCTGTCCCCTTCTTTTGCTCTGTCTGTGCCAACCACAGGAAACACGCTGCTTGCAAGCAATGCCGCTAGTACGCACTTCAAAAGAAGGGACCCCCGTACGCACAAACACACACACACCAGGTGTTGTAATCATGTAAACATACGGCAGAGTCTTGAATTTGCCTATAGAGTCTGAACTAATCCATAGGTGAGTTAAATGCTTCAAGATGTCAATTATTCACCCTCAGGTTTTTATTCAAAACCTGTATGACGTTTTTCTGTGAGAATAAAGTAAATAAAGGAGAATAAAGGAGACTGGTGATGGACTTATATTCAGTTGAAGATTGAATATATAAACAATTGTGGAAAAGAGCAGCTAGGACATTCTTGCAAATGTCATTTTTTGCTTTCCACAGAAAAAGAAAGTCATACAGTTTGGAAAGACAAGAGGCTATATTAATGACTGAATTTTCATTTTTGGAGATCTTTTCCTTTAAACAACTCTGTTGAAGGTATGAGACTGAACTACGCAGGCCCGATCTGATAGTGTACGTTTCCTGCTCTAGGCAAACAGGTGAGAGTCTGCAATTCCTCACAGTCTCACACACACTCACATTCTCATCCACCAGCGATAACATGCTGCTGTCACCAAGGTAACATTACAGCTCATGATTTTCTCTGATCCCTCAACAAAATACTCCATATAATTCTATCAGGGCCACCGAATGTCAAATGTTATTTGTCTTTATCAAGCACTCTCTGGCAGCCGGAGAGAAAGACAGTGAGGGACAGTGGAAATAAGAAAGCCTGAATAATAATTATAGGTAGCTAAAAAAGATGATATGAAATGAAATCTCGACTTTGGATAAAATGCTTACTATTATACCTCTATTTTATTTTTGATTGAAAAAAGTGCAAGAAATAGACTATATTTTTCATGCATATACTACATTGACATCCTGAAATCAGTAAAACGTGGTAATGTTAAAAAAATAGGCCTCATTAACCTAAGAAAGCTACATGTATATGAGTCAGAATGAACACTAATGGGATTTCAGTAAAACTATAAAACTAAAAAAAGACATGGCTTCTCCAAAAACGAACGCATCACAAGGCACGTCCTTAAACACAGTTTTGGATTTATCCTTTTCCATTCTGGATTTACGCACCATTGTTCAGGGGCCCTCTGACTCATACTTAACGGAGTCTTTTTGTTTGTGAGGAAACCAAATTGCTGTTGACAGGTATTTGGCTGATCGCGGTACAGTCTGGCTTTCCCTCCAAAGCACACAAAGGTCTGCGAGTTACGTAACAACGCTTTAGCAGCCCCGTGTTAACGTACCCTTCATCCTCGGACTGTCACCCTGCAAACCCCACCATTAACGCTCAGTGCTATTTGGCTCACAGTTGAACTGTTGAGATTTACCGTAGCGATACCAGAATGAAAAGTCACAGTCAAACAGGTTTTGGATGGTTTTTTAGCCATTGCAACTGTTAGGGCCTAATTAGACAACACACACCATTTAACGGATTTCATATTTTTTTTTTTTACTGGGTCCATAAATTTTCCTATTTAAATCTTGAAAGACTTTATAATGCTATCCAGATATAAAGATTTACCCTGCGCCAATTAAAGCCATTCACCGAACTGTGTGCGCGGAGGGCAGAGCGTGCTGAAAATGAAAGCCAGGGAAAGGGCTAATCAAACAATAAAAAGCTCCGCTTTACTGTGTTGTGGCATTATTTTCCTATGTTTCCCATCAGCCCGAGCTGCACAAGAGCAGAAGCAGTGGGTGGGGGCTTCGCTAATCACACTGCTACATACACAAACCTGACCACACCAGCCCACAAAAACTCCGGTTCAGAAATACCTACCCGTTACCCAAGCACAAAACAGAGATGCAGGCTAGCTGAGTAGGGACAGGCTGGATTTGGGTTGAGCCTTCCACTCAGACGGCACGCAAACAAAACAAAACTCAGATGGCACGAACAAACAGGTCGGCAAAGAGGTAGCAAGTCAACGGCAGCAGTCTTTCCAGTCATTTCACGTTCACAAAAGGCCAGTGTAACACATGCACATGTAGCAACTGGGCTTACAGGAATCTATCAGGAATTAATTAGTCTGTCATTAATCTGTAACCCACAGTCAAGCGCACTGACGCTCAAACCGCAAACCTCCGCCTTGCACTAGGCCTCTAGTTTTTCCTGTTTTCTCTTGCTTAAAATCTTCTCTGCGACCTGTTTGTTTAGCTAAATATGTGTCAAAACGTATGACATAAAGCACTCTTCCACAAGGGACACTGTCATGTTTTAGCTCCTGTTAGCCTGAAGGCCTTTGCAAATTCCTGTGAAATAAAAAATAAAGCCCCGTCTTGTTCAGGATATTTAGCTGCTTTAGCTTGCAGAGTGCTTCTGTGCAGATGCAGAGGTTTTAAACGCTACTAAAATGCGTGTGGTGTGTGTGTGAGTGTAAAGCGTGGTGCATGTGCAAATGAAGCTGTTAACAAGAAGAGAACACAGGGATCATCGTGGCACACGGCGGCGGTGGCGGAATTTTAAAAGCGTGATCCTCGGCCACTGCGGCGGCGCTAGTCCATTGTTTAATTAAAAAAGGGGGGGAATAGAAAATGAGTCGTCTTGCAGGTAAAAAGAGATTAACATGATGATGTCCACTGGGAGCCCGTCTAAGCATCACTAACCCTTTATCGGCAAATCTCATCAGGGAGAATATTACCTAATATTTTCACAAGGAAAGGAATTATGGGTAGCTGAAATGACTAAATATCACCTGAAGCTTAGCATCTCTCTTTTTTTCCCAGCAAAGGTTTTCTTTCTAATGAAATAGCACAAAAAAAGGCGGAGCTAGTAAAACATTCCCACACAACATGCTTATCTGATGCTCAGGAAGCGGAGCGCTTTCCATGCTCAGAGCCGGTCAGAACTCAGCCAGCTGTGGGGACGTCAAACACTCAAGCCACTATTACGAGTGTCCTGTGTCTCATAAATCAAGCTATGAAAAACTATCCCCACTTTTTGATGCCGTCCAAAGGATTCAGCCGCCTTGATGCATTTATACTGACAGACAGGCATAGACTTCTGTACATTTCATCAGAAACGGCTTTCTGTAGCTCTCTCACTCTCCCCGCTCGTGGTGCAAACAAAAGCCACCTGAAACTGAAAGGAAGAGAGAATATGCAAGTGTATTAATCAAACGTGCCAGGCAGACATTTTGCCCATTGTTATGGGGAGAGTGTTAAGCTCTGTAGAGGCTACCATTTTTTATATCACAGACTCAAATTTATTATTTAGATGGCAAGAACAATAGGTTCTCAGTCAGAGGGGCCCACAATTTCCAGAGCCACTTCATCATCACTTTTTAAGCACACTTGGCAAAATGAACGAGGTGACGTTCAACCTAAATTTGTTTGTTTTGGTGTCATGCTTGATGTCTTATCTATATTTAAATCTACACCTATCAAATACTTATTACACATCTAAATAAGCACCAAGAAGCGATTCAGCTCTCACTGTAAATAATTAAATAAATAAGTTCTTGAGTGCTATAGACAAAGTCAAAAAAAAGGAAAGAGAATGACAGAGCCTTCATGTTGTAAGACCAGCTGCTGCTGTGAGGCGTTGACAGTTTTGCATCTGAGCATGTGTGTTAATGGCAGTATCGTTTGAAACATCTATGCCAAGTCGTCGAAGCCGCAGTCCCCCCTATTTCACTCGACTTACCCATTTAAGTACATTTAGGAAATATGTTTTTACACTTTTCAGAACTGCCTTCCACCCCCCTGCTGGCAGACTTAGAGCTCCCCCTAGCAGGTCATGGCATGCACACTCTGCACTGCTAATGTAGGTGGCCCAATTCAGCACCCAGAGAAAATGAAATAGAAACAAGGATATCTGATTCCCTGAACTGTAACAGAAATAAATAAAATAAGCATTTAAATAGCAAGCTTGGACATATTTTGAGACTTAAAATATGCCCTGTTTAATTCTAAATAAAACCCTGCCTATTTCATACATGCAAATGACAGTTATATTAGTTAAATTAATAAATAAAAGAAACCAAAAAAAAAAAGACGATGATTCTGGATTTCTGCTGCTGCACACCTCTCTTGGGTTAACACCTGTGTCTGTCTCCAAATGCATAGTGCTATCTTGACTTTTTTTTTTTTTTTTTTTTTTAACTATAATCAAATATGTTATTGTTTATATCTAAACAAGCAAGAATGCATTTCAATACAAGTTATTATCATAAATATAAATCTGTCAGATGTTATGACAAAGTCATGGCTAAAATGTATGTCCTAAATGCATTCAAAGCAAAGTTCCGATAAAGACAGTTTCCTGTGCTGGCAGGTCTAATGTGGAAACATGCATCTGAAAATTTATGTTACAACTTCATAATTCTGCAGCTCACATGAGGAAAATTATCCTCCTCGCTGTCATCTGATTTCTTTCATTTAAAGACAACATCTTTTAACTCACTATTAGGTTTATTTTAAAGCACTACATTATAAAACACACTCTGTCCAATGACATGAAAAATTGTACAGGTGTCAAAAATCTAATTTAAAATCGGGACAATTCAGTGACGACACGCTCACGTGAATGCAACATTTATAAATTTTTCAGTAAATTATAGTAACTTATTGAACGTGATATTCAGAATGAATTTTTACTAAAAATAAAAAACTACAAAAATTAAAAAAATACCCTTCAGTTAATAGCATACAATGAAAATCCAGCATACTGTAAAGGAAATGCGAAAAATGCGCTAAACACTGCAACTGGTTGCATTCCACGCAGAACTAATAAACCACTGGGTTTATAGAATATGCGTTTGAGTGGCATAATGTAGCACACAACCACAGGCTGCCAAACCATTAAAAACTACTGATGTACAGCACTGCAAAGTTTGCAGATCGCTCACGCCGAGAACACATAAATTAACATGTGGACGTACCTGAACTACTACCACACACACTTGAACACTTGAGCAGACAAAAATTGCCTTGCGCTCTCTAACTCGAGGCTAATCCAGCTAAGACACCGTGGTTAACAAAAGCTAAATACCACAGAAGACATGCTGACGAGCAGACATGCACACACACAGGGAACACCCTTGTTTACAGCTCCAAATATGTCCTCAAAAATGAAACTTTGAGGTTTGGGACCAACACTGCTTTTGACCTTGACATTTAAAGCAAAATTTGACAATTTAACTCTTACAAAGAAAAATTGTCATCCACATATTCCTGCTCTACAAGAATCAGTATGTGTGAAGAGTTCATGCACTGCCTACTACACACAAAAACACTCGTTACATCAAAATCATAGCCACAATCAGCATGTGATGAGAATTCTGAACTACGAGGAAAGAACGCACCCCTGAGAACAGATGACTATCTGCTAGCACCTGGCCTACATGCTCTCTGCATAAAGCCCACTAAGGCATGATACGTTTGAGGACCCTCTCTAAAGCTTATATATTCATTCACCGGTGATGCAATGAACACCTTTCCATCTCTAGTTTCTAAGAAGGAGAAAGTCGACCACCTTCCTTTCTCTCTCTCTCTGTCTCTCTCACTGTGTGCATGTAAAAAAAATACAAAAGCTTGATGTCTAAACTGGCGTCTGCTTTACTCTGTGCACGTCTGCATTTGTGTCCGTTTGTGAGTTTTTTTGTTTTTTTGTGTGTGTGTGTGTGTGTGTGTGTGTGTGTGAGGGAAGCAGGGAAAGTTCCTTGGTGTAACTGGAGCATTCTGAAATTTAAAGCCCAATTAATAACCACAGCCATTGTAGATGCATGACTGATGGGACATGTCATAACTATAGCGACAGAAATTCAAAAAGCGGCCATTTTCTACTAAACTAGAATGATTGTTTTACATGCATTTTGAACGGATGGTGTTTATGCGGTAAACACAAACGGTTTGCAGGTTAGTGCACAATTAAACATGGAAAAAAAATATATAAATTACAGTCATAATCGCATATGCGGACGACATACAAAAAGAGCTGTGCATGCCCTATAGCAAAGCTACATGCAACTACATGCAATGCAAGCCAGATAATGTGCATTGAGCTTTAAATAACATTTCCATTCTCATTCAAGTCATAGTCATATTCATAAGTCGTAAGTCATTTTGTAAACCTAAACAGTAAATTCAAACACACAATGCACAGGCATGCTAAATGTTTACAGTGCAACTGTGTACATATGTGTATGTACAGTAACAGATTAAGCCATTAGCGAAAGAATGGTGTGTGTTAGTGTATATATGCACAGCATACATGGCCCTAACCCTGCAACACAAAACAGATTTGGGTGGTATTACATGACTAGCTCTGCTATGAATTATCTAGGTTCTGTAGACTGCACTAAAGCATGAATATGAAACTAAATCTGACAGATTTCATTGTCTTTTAAGTGATTTGATTTTTTTTTAAACAACAACAGATGCATTCTAGGAAAAATACAGTGTGTTTTAAAAATAAATGCTGGAGTTATTTTCTGCAAATGATGTAAAAGTCCTCTCAAAGAAAATCTGAAAGGTAAATTATATCAAGCATTAGAATATAAACTGCTGGCTTTGAATATAACTTTGTCAAGAAACACTCTCGACGTGTCTGCCTCATGTTACCTTTACTTTCACAGTCACAGTCTTGACTCGGGGGCAAAGCTAAGTGTGAGAAACATTATTAGACCTATTGCTTGCTTTGTTTCTTTGTACACTCGTACTGATTTAGCAAACTTCAGTTTTTCTCAACACAAAATAAAAAACATTGTATAAAAAGATGAGTTTTGTGTAAGAAGCTAATTTATTTAGTATTAGAGTAAAAGTAAAACTACTTGAGTAAAACTAAGCATGCTTGACATTTGTATCAACTAATTTGACGCGATGATGTCAAATGAATTTCATTTAAATAATTTTCCTATTTTTCCTTGCTCTGACACCTCTTTTCAGTCAAGTGCACATCTAAGACTAAAGCACAAATGTTGCATAATTACAATCAATTTTGCGTAGTCTTAAAAAAAAAATATCACAACAACAACCTCACTGCATCCGTGCAGCATGTGCTGCAAAGTAAAACCTTAAAACCGTACACCGCCGTTCCTGTGGTTACAGGTAGCTGCTCACCTTGAGAACTACTACAAATATCTCTGTAAAAAAAAAAAAAAAATAAGTACAAAAGACTTTGGTTTACAAAAATGAAACATGATACACATAAGTTTCATTGCATCAGGATTAAGAAGAAAGGCCTACAACTCAAGCATGACACTTTTTGAAAGTAACAAAAAAAACATATAATAAATAAAAGAACTAAAAAAATGTATATTGCTATAAATTATTTTAATAACCATATATAGCCTAATAAAGGCCCACACCTTACATGGATTAAAGTAGAGGAAATAAAAAGACTCAATATTCACTCTAAATTAGCATATTAAAATAACATACACCTCACTTATACACTACACATTAATTTAACTTAACTAAACTTAAATTTACAGAAACTTTGCAAGTGCTTGATTAATCACTGCAATTTAAAGTTTTTAATCTTATCTCCTGGCCTGCTAACAGTTCTTACATTAATCTAACTATCTGATATTAAAATTAAACAACAAAACTTCAACAATACAGACTAAATAAAAGATTTGTATTTTAAAGCAAGTCCAAAAAATTGCTGCATTTAATTCTTTGAATTCAGTTTTCAACCAAATCACTTTTTTAATTCTTTTAAGTAGCACCAAGCTCATAAATCTGACTGTTTGCTTACAGCTGAAGCTATAAATATCTTAATTTAATTCATTTAACTGTGCTATTTTATTGCATTTAAAATAAATAAAGATTCGTCGCATTTTAATGTAATCAGTTCATTACTAACACCACATAAACATACACACAGATCGCTACCTATTACTATTACTAAAAAAAAAAATGGCCGATAAAATGATCGAACAACCTCTTAAACACAAATAAGTAAAATAAAAGATGGACTTACGTGTTATAATTTTCTCTTTGCGACAAATGCCTGAGGGTTTCCCTGCTTGCGACGGGACATTGCCCTGGCATTTACACTGGCATCGCCCAGAGACCCGCACAAGGGAATAGTCGGCTCGCGCCTTCTGTCCTCCGTGTCCGTGGCGTGGGCTTTTGCCCCCCCCTCGGTAACTAACTTTTCCCGGGACTTCCAAAGAACTGCCACAGCTCCGTGCCGTGGATACAGATAGGGGGTCCCGTGAATGTGAGAGAAGCGAAAGTGTCCTTTGCGCTCCGGCTCTCCAGATGACCAGAGACGCGCAGACGCTCAGTACCTCAGCGACACACCACATGCACTTCAGCTGTGTGCCGAGCGCGATCTCGGTCCGATGGCGAAAAATATCCTTGACGAGTGACATGTTGTGAAGAAACACACTGGAAATGTCTCAGAACGTGTTGCCCGGTGCGTTTGGGTAGGTTGGACCCTCGTCGTGGGGCTCTCTTCTTCGTCCGGTCTGCGCCTTGTGGAATTGTCAAAGGCAATTAGATATTTTTTTCTCTCTGAGTCAAAATAACTCTAAAAAAAAAAGAAAAATGGTCATTACTTATTAGATTGGATGAAACGAATCCAGATTCTCCTTGAGTTGGCACTTGAGTGTGCCAAGCACTGCTACAGTTCTTCTTCTCTCCTGGGCTCTAAGTGAATGCGATGCCCGATTACTTTGCACTCTCTCCAACTCTTTGCACTTGCTCCCCTATTCGGCTTTGCGCACTGGAGACCAGGGACATGGACTTGCCACCTCCTTTCCAATGAATGAAGCTTTTTTTTCTCCCTTTTCTGCCTCTATGAAGATGGCGGAGTCCTGCTTCTCCGGGAGCTCTCAGTGTCTCTGTGGCGAGGGCTGCCTCCGTACAATGGGATAAAATTCAAGTTCAAGTGCGGACGTGACGTTAAGTCTACAGTGGGAAAGAAAACTGGAGACTGCAAGAGCACTGGGGGCGACTAGTGGTGGCTTTTCACAACTATCGGATCACCAGAACAGTGGGTGGAGAGCGTGGACATCGCGAGCCGCTGTCTTACACACACACACACACGCACACACACACACACACGCACACACACACACATACACGCGCACAAACACACAGCACCTGATAGACCGGCGCACTGCTTGTCTGTATCCGCTTTAGCGCAAATAAAACAATGCAATATTGCATGCATTACAACATTTGCAATGAATTTAAAGGGGTAAAGGTTGCGAATAGCTTTTATAAAAAAAATAAAAAAATATATTAAAAGGCTTTTTTTTTAATAGTTTTCCCGTGCATATGTGAATGCGCATTAAATTTAGCATACACCTTTTATGTATGCAAATAAATAAATGAAGAAAAACCGTGATAGTCACGCATTAACAGTAAATATTCAAATCAGAAAATTTCAAATCATTTGATGGAAAAGATTAAAGCACGGACGGATGCACAAAGAATACACTTCAGTGAGACATAAGTGTGCTGTTTACCTCATAAGCAATAAATTACATGAGACACGACAGGCGTTGATATACTCACATTTCTTCTTTATGTGTTTTATGTACTACAGAAATGACATTATTAAATTAAACCCACATTTGAAACGAACCTCGGAAAGAAGAAAAAATACTGTGAAGGGTTCAATGTACATTTCTAAATCCTTTTTGCTAGGCAATCTAATGTATATTTTTAGCAATTAAATCCACATATAGCAGACGTTTAATAATTTGATCAAATCTGTTTGAACAAATGAATGAATACTGCACAAACTGTTGCATGAGTGGAAATGCAAGACTGAATACTGGAGGAAATGAAAATAGGGAGGTGTGTTGTGCAAATACTTGCATGATTTGAGTTTTACTGGGTGAAATGCAAGTGATGTTCCTTTGCATCTGTTTTACACTCAGCTTACAGCAGTAAAATGAAAGCTAGTCATGTGGCTCAGATTTTTGGGATAATTTCTTATTTAAATTTCAGAAACTGTTAACACACACACAAGCACACACAAACAATATATGTGGTATATAAGTAAAAACACAGGTTAAAAATAAAGTTTTTTGTGGTTTTTAGGTACAGCAAAAATAATTTGTCCTGTATAGGATTTATTGGACAGTTTCTTGAGATTAGTATCTGCATTTCTAGGTTCTTTAAAACATTGTGTTCTAAAAACTAAAGTAATAACAATTTTATTTAATTTACTTTATCAGACTGCAAACCTTTTTTGTTTCTAACTAAAAAAAAAATGCATGTTTTACTGAAGTCAAACTGACTAAATGTGGTGACGAATGTTCCACTGTGACATGACTATTAATTCAAAATAAATTCCTATGATTCATGCTTTCTGGGTAATCCATTTGCAAATACAAAGAGGGCAGGAAGTAACCCATAATCACCCTTGTTTGGGAGATTTTAGGGTTAAACTGAGGTTCTCAGAAGTATATAACTGTAAATAACCAGCTAGTATGTTCGAAATGACATTTCAATTAAAAAAATAGAGGTCACACTTTAGTGTTCATACATGTGTTAACACTGAGAAAAGCTAATGAACTACATGCACTAAATATGTAATTTATTTTCTAGAACTGCATGTAATTAGGCATTCTTTTTGTTATTGCCATAGCACTTAATTATAGTAACGTAATATGTGAACATGTTTAGTGTAAATTGAAACCAATTAAATAGACATGCTGTGGAAAAGTAAGCTAATGGTATGAGATTGAGAGGAACAGAACAAGTTGTTATTGTTTTAATTCATGGAGACTTGTATCTACCTTCAACTGTTGATTAACTTGGTGCGTAATAGAGTCCTGGTGCAACCAAATGCACACAGAGGGTCCGGCATGTGCCAGTTCAGAGGCAGATATCAGGCGGAGCGCCCAGATGAGAGTGTGTCTGCGTCGATCCATCTGCTCATGATCCATCATGTGATGTGACGCTGGGTGGCACAGCCTCGCCAACAATGCCATCTATCCTGCCGCTGTCTCTGATATATCCTCCGCCCCTAAACTCTGTTAAACAACACTCCAACTTTCATGTCAATTCTTTTAGTGATAGATAGATAGATAGATAGATAGATAGATAGATAGATAGATAGATAGATAGATAGATAGATAGATAGATAGATAGATAGATAGATAGATAGATAGATAGATAGATAGATAGATAGAGTCTCAGTTTCCTCAGACTCAGTAATTTACATTAGAAATACCAGGTGTTGCCAAAAAATGACATTTTATGATTTACAGTCATCTTCCTGGAAATCAAGATTGGAGGAGGTTGTTGCTGATATGGTCTCTGTTACTGTTGGATTATTCTCTCTATAAAAAGCGTGAAATGTTCTCTGAAAAGCAGTGGTTGCCCACAGCTGAAAATCCTATTTTATTGCATGAATTCATTGGACGCATCCTGTACTTTGCTCAGTCCTCTGTTTTGCATTGAAATTTTTTTCCCTTACACCAATAAATTTGTCTCTATAACAATAGATTTAGCTCAAACTGCGGGCAAAAAACTCTGAGCACAAACTTTCTCCTCCATACATTACAGTGCGGTGTGTATAAATAGTCTTTTGTTCTTGTTAACTTTAGTAAATGTGTGCACATATACATTCAATGATTTAAAAATTATATAAAACACCAGGAACCAATGCATATAGTATTACTGTTGTTGACTGCAATTTTACAAACTTTTGTTTTTATGTTAATACAGTGACCTGTATATTGGACTTGTATTTTTTCTCAGGTGCTTGTGGGTAATTTGCACACACAGCGATCTTCATTTATGGCAAGATCCATAAAAAACAACTTCCATATATGAGCCTATAGAAGTGGAGAAACACCAAAATGACATAAAACTCATTTTATGCATCTCACTTAAATTTTAAGCATCTCAATTAAATGTGGTTCTTAAAAAAAATACAGAGAGAGATAGTGATCAAGAGAGAGAGAGAGAGAGAGAGAGAGAGAGAGAGAATTAAAGACAAACATCATTGTTTTTCTCAGCACAAGTGCCTTGCTTAGGTGAATCACAAATCAAATATTAGAAGCACAAACTCTAAATTTAGTTTACTCCAGAATTTAGATACAATACTCCATATTGTAATATTGCAATGCTCCTGCAAGTAATATCTTCATATGTGATGTCCAGGACATTAAAATCTAATTTTTTTTTGTTTCCGTTATAAGGACTAAGTGTGTCCACCACACTTGACAAGATATATTTATTTGCAATCTATTGCTCCTATGTGCTGAACTTGCAATGCAACAGTACCCTCTATTGGCCAGTTACTGCCACAAAGATTCACAAGCATGGATCCCAACACTCATTTCCTTCAATTTCACACTTCATCATTTTTTTAAAACATAATGCCATCATATCAAAATGCAATCATGCCAAAATAAAACAATCAAACTAATTTGGAATCTCTAACATGTATTGTGTCGGAATTTGTTATCTAAATATGTTTTTCTGAAAATACAAAATGACCCCATTTGTGCAGAGCTCTTGTTTGCCCTTCATCAACATTGAATTTAAATTATAAGATTGAAGAATATAAAATAATATGTTGTCTCTTCAGCATTTTATAATGAAAAAAAAACTTCAACATTTTAAGTTGAATTATGCAATCTAGTTTGAACCCTATATTCACAGTTGGATATTTTATTTTAAGATGTTTAATAAGCATTTAGCCACCTTCTTGGTCTTACTTGACTTCCTGTCATCTGTCAGACATTACTTGGAAAACAATGCATAAGCCAATCACAAATGTCTTAGATGCGAGTTTGCTTGCAAATAGTAATGTAACAAATTGAAAAGTTATTAAAATAAAAATGTGTGACAGATTTACAAACGTGCATGTTGTCATGCATTATATTAAGCATGATTGTACATTGTGAAAATAGACTGATGTGCTCTATCAGCCTACTAAAAAAAAAAAAAAAAAAATTGTTAATTTGTGGATTTTTTATAGAAGCAGAAGAAACCAAGAGGGACTAAATCTTCCTACATTTCAAAACAGTTTGTGAACAAATCCTAAATATTCCATAAAAAGCACAGTGAATATGAACACACAACCAGCATATCCTCATCAAAGAGCTCATTAGGACTAGTCTATGAAGATTCATCTTATTTCATCTGTCCCCAACTCTCTCTCACCCCTGCTATGTCACCAGTAAGAGAGAAACATTAATCTAGTGAATCTGAAGGAATGTCAGCCTTAATTGCTGTTCATTGGGGAAAAAGAGATAAAATGGAAAGACATGGCTTTGTCAAGCAATAAAAGATGTGAGCGATAAGACTGTCTGATAAATCACATCTCAGCCTCCTGTCATCACTCAGCTCAAAGCCTGGTGGCCATCTTGTGGGCGGCTTTAACCTCAGGCCTGCAAATGAATCCAAACAGGTTTGTTTCTGCCCAGGGGCTTCCAGGACGTCTCCTATCACCAACCCCTGTTGGGACAACGCATCCCCTGCACTTTTCCAGGACCCGGCAAGTGAGTCCAGGGGGTAAAACATGACTATTTGAAAAGAAAAATGGCAACAGAGTGTGACTAAATCGGTTTGTTTGGCAGCCGGACAAAGGCTTGATTCCACCGCTCCCGAGAGAGAACGTGGGGCCTGCAAATCCTGGCATCAGATCGGAAAGTTGAACGTTGCCAAAGGCGCACATTCACAACAATTAGCTACCTTTTCAGTCCCAGCCCCCTGGTTATCCATCCCCTAGGTGGTTATCTAATCGCCTGCTTTTGTTTAGAGGAACAGCTCTCTTTCACTCTGGGCTGACATCGTTTACGGCTGCCGGTTGGCCGCTGCCGCTTCTCTAAATCTGCAGAGGAGTGCGGGAGTGGTGGCCCATCGAGGAGTCTAGATAAACAGAGACATACCCAACCACTTAATGCAACTCAAAAAGCTTTACAAACGGGCCGATCGTCTAGTTGCCAACACGCTTTGCAAAAAAAACTTTCAGCAGAGGTGGTAGAGTGCTGGCCTGTCGACTTAAAACCACCACAGGGAGGAAGAGATGGCATTTGAGGGGACCACAGGGATTAAACGGACGAAATGTGAAGAAGATCTCGTCTTTATCCGTCAGCTTCATGGCTGACTACAGAGTTTTGCTCAGCATCCCTTTTCCTGCGCGTTCCCCCCTGGCAGAACATTTCATCATTGAGGTATTTGTGGCATAAAGCTGTCCATCATCAAGTCTAGTATGTTTTAATGGCCCATATCGTCTCTACACTGTCTCCAGTCAGTGTTGGTCAGGTGACCATGAGGTGTGCGTCTTTGAAGTGATGAATAGTACAGTCGCCATCTCCTGCCGTCCTTACATAGAAGTCACTCCCGGTTCACACCGATAACGCTGCACTAGCTGTAAATACGGGGCTCATTTACATCAAGCGATGACAAATGTGTGTGTGGGATTGCGTACGCACATGTCCTCCCACCGAGAGCTTGCGGGATGGTTCGGGGCTGTACCATATCAAAAGGCCTGACACGCTTTCAACAAGAAGACCAGGCGCTACTGCTGCAAAATACAAAAATGATGGCACAAATTAGTTCTCATTGTTTTCTTGTGGGCATGTTGCAATGATGCAATCATAAGCAACGCTCACGCTGCCATTTTTGAAGTGTCAGGGTACAAGAGAACGATGGCAATCCAGTTGCCCTGCTATCATGCGTGCAGGAATGACTAAGAAACTGCTTTGCCACATACCTACAAGGTGAATTAATAAAGCAGTAAGGCACAAGAGGTCATGCATTACAGTGATTTTACCAAAGTTAAGCACAACATAAAGCTTAACCGCTCCGTAACTAGTCAATTTCTTTTATAAAATGAGAGCAACAGCAATATGTATAAAAATACATTAAATAAATAATTCAGTGAAGTGTAAAGTCAGTAGAACAAAACTGAATTGAAAAACCAACTATTTTTAAACAAGTTTAGCAAAATGTTTTATATTGTCACTATGCTGTAATGATTAAAATATTATTTGGAGAATATTTACTTTGCAAAATCACAGTGTACCCACTGTTTGAGTAACAAAATATGTATGTATGTATTTATTTTTAAATAAATAAATATTTTGAGAAATAATTTCCAAATTAATTAATTAAAAAAATAAAATAATTGTCATTTATAAATCATTTTCAAAATGTGTTTATTTATTTTGAAATTATTTATAAATTAATATTTTATTTATTTTCTAAATACATTTATTTATTTGGAAATTAATAAAGAATATTTATTTATAAATAATTTCCAAAGAAATAAATAAATACACTTAAAATAATCAAAAAAAAAAAAATAACAGTACTAACATATAATGAAAACTATCAGATAATGCCAAATGGCATCAAATATGGTAAAAAAAAAAAATTGTTGCGTTAATGCGTTAAACATATATAATAAATACATTAACTTTGACAGCCCTAAAAATATATTTATGTACCATCTTTTTCCTTTCCCTCAAATTATTTGCAGACCCCCAAATCACACCCCTTGCAAGGTCCAGTTTTAAACCCTTAAACCCTTTTTTTTTTTTTTTTTTTTTTTTTGGTTTGAAGCAAATTAGATACATTAATATATAATTCAATTAATCTGCATCACAGGTGTGCGTATATCAGACCGCTTTTTTTAATATAGCTAATCCAATCAAAATGTAACTTTTATAATGCAAATCGTGCTTTTGAAAAATCTGTTTTGGTCTGCTCATAATGTTAATAGCAGCGATGCAGATTCTTTCACGCCATGACTGTAAACGATGGACAGAGTTAATCAACATGTCTCTCACACACACACACACACACACACACAGTGACCCCACAGGCTGAACCTGCTGTATTTGTTTGTCGCCGTGACTTGTAATCTGGAATCGGTATTTCGAGGGACACTATACATACTTTACACAAATAGGTCTTTGCGCACACACTATCTCTTAGACGCACACACAGACGCACAATCTTTGCAGGCCCTGCACTCTGATGGTGAATAATGGCGTTCTTTTTTGAAAGCGGCAGTTCCAGCCGTAGTCTTCTCCATCCAGCACCATCAGCACTTTAGAAGATTAAGTCCTACCTTCCCTTATCACACTTCGCTCCCTCCTGCAGGCTCTACACGGGGTCCTCTCAGGCCGGCCATGTCCCCCTCTGCCAGCCCTGCGTCGCCGTCTCGACAGGGCCTTAATTTTGGCCTCTCGCTGACTATCTTCTTGTTTCACATTTCTCTCCTCGGCGCTCCGAGCTCATCTCTTTCCGGTCGTGTGATTCATCACCCCAGGATCAGCAGCAAATGGCCTCTCCGTCATTGAGCGTTATCTACCATCTCAATGTCAGCCCCTTCAGCCAACAGCCAGACTGTGCCACACTGCACTGAGAAGAACGAGAAAAAGAGAAAAGTCATACAAGTAGATCTTGAATAAAAGACAAATGGATATTTATGGTACTGTATGCTGAGTGGTCAATAAAATGTTCCAGCCATACAGCTAAAAACATCAAGTTCTAACTCTAAACACAGAAAAGCAGCAAAAGATCTTTCAGGAATGGAAAAATTGACCTTTTTAGCCTAATAATGTTTGATAGCGACCACAGAGGGTGCGTCTCGTCTGATGCGTTCGTTAGAGGAAATGTACTGCTTTGTATCCAAGTACGCTTTAATCCCTTATCAATACAGTGCTTGCCCTTAATTATGCAGAGGTGACTGATAAATTAGTTTGGACAGAATTGTGATTATCAGTTCAATCTGCCTCTATCTGGAATTAAAATCAATGGCTCATCAGCACACTACATGCTACACTAGTCCAAAAGGTGGAATACACAATACATTGCACTGCACTCACAGCAACAACTGTGTGATATCTTTTCACACTCCAGTTCACACACTTTTTATCCCAAATAGATTTTCCATGTGATTATTTATGTAATCGGTTAAATGGATGTCACTTTGTTTTAAAAAGTAGTGGGGAGTAATAAAAAAAATGATTTGTTGGTCTAGGGGTAAGCTTTCTGGAACGAGAGAGTTCCAGAGTTCCATTGATGGTAATGTCACTTATGCTTCCATTTTTATGTTCCAACAATCTGCAGATGTTTTTTTTTTTTTTTTTTCTGATGTAAATATGTCATCAAGCTAACGTCATCTACCTGGCTGACACAGATGAAGATCTGTTAAAATTGTGAGAGTGATTTACCTGGGAAACAAATTCATTATATTTTTATAATTGATATAATTTTCCAGCTTAAATAAATAAATAAATAGTAATTTATTTGAATAAATCATATTATATATATATATATATATATATATATATATATATATATATATATATACATATATATATATATATATACACATACACATATATATATATATATATCTTTGCTAAATATGATGTGTGTGTTTACTTTTTTGTTGTTTATTTATTTACTTTTATTTTAATTTTTTTTTAGGTCTGACTGTTGACTTAGCATAGCAAATACTGTATGCCACAAAACCTAAAAAGAAAAGTAAACATTAAAAAAAAACAAAAATATCTTTTATTGTACACACACACAAAAAAGGTGAACATTTTCAGCAAAAGAAAGGGTTTCAGAAATTGGTGGGGACTAAATTAATAGCAAAATAAATAAATTAAATAAAAGAAAGAAAGAAAGACATACAGACAGACAGATACTGACAGACAGACGGACGGACGGACGGACGGACGGACGGACAGACAGACAGACAGACAGACAGATAGAAAGATAGATAGCCCATAAATGGTAAGTTAAGAAACAGCATAAACAAGATGAATATTCATAGATATCAAAGTTTTTGGTCATCCAAAAAGAAGTATTTGCAAACCAGTTGGTAAGTGCTTTGATTTCTCCATGTTCAAAATGCATGCACTATTTGTTTCAACTTTTTCAGTCTTTAGATCAGAATTGAGCTGGGCTCCTTCATTAATTACAGGATTTGACTCATTAACTACCCACTACTGCCCTCCTCTGGTTGAATGCTTCATAATGGTGAAAATGACAAGCCATTGTGCTCTGTTTCATGAGAAACAATAAGAAGTTGAAGAGCAATAATCATATTTTAACTCAAATATGCACTCCCGTCTTGTATCATTTAGGTATTATAGAGCAATTTGCAAAGGCAACAAGCAATCAGTCCTGTACAAAGCTCTAACAACCCCATTGTATGATTGCTCCAGCCCGTCTAATGCCAGTTCTGTTCATAACTCCTGCTGGTGTGTGTGCTTAGCACCACTCACTTTAATTAACAACAGTCGAGGTAGAACAGTCACATTTAAAAGGTTGCCATTCCACCAATATGAAAGCACAATTAAATATTAATTGCCTACTGAATAATAGATGAAGAGTATCTGTGTACAGTTCAGGAGCCTAATTCCTGTTAAAGTACAAGTCTTTAATCAAGCAGTAATGAGCACTGCTATGTCAACAGGCGTTGTGCCCTATCAGCAAAGAATAGAGAGAATTACCATCGAAGGCTCATGCTGCCGAGAGCCTGTATCAATTTTAATGTAATTATGCTTTACTAATAACAATTCAACTCATTATAACAAGCGCTCGCAGAAATTGATTCTGTAAACAGCAGACACGCACAATTCTATTGTGATTATTCTCTAGAGGTTTGTTCCTGCTGTGTGGTACTTCGTGGCGAGGACTATAAGTTCAGAGACGACACAAACTGCTGGTCTCCAAGGCTTCGGTTTTTGCAGATTGACCTGTCGGCTATCATTTTACCCATTATTATAATAGTTCACCCAAAAAAAGAGAAAAGAAAGTAGCCATTAATGCACTTGCATTAAAGCAGTCCCTATGACTTGAGTGCATTTCCACTCTGGAGGAAAGAGTGAGTCTCAGTCTACAGTCTTACTCCAGTCTACAGTGTCACATGATCCTTCAGAAATCATTCTAATATGCTGATATGATGCTTAAGAAACATAGAAGTATTAGCGTCTGTCTCTACAGTGTAACTTACCATTCACT
Organism: Cyprinus carpio; assembly: GCF_018340385.1. Classification (NCBI taxonomy): domain Eukaryota; kingdom Metazoa; phylum Chordata; class Actinopteri; order Cypriniformes; family Cyprinidae; genus Cyprinus; species Cyprinus carpio. The sequence continues at coordinate 8,789,079 of NC_056613.1, read as the reverse complement.
TTTGTTGTATGGACACATGCACTGTTACCGAACATTTTGCAAAACATCTTTTGTGTTCCTCAGAAGAAATAAAGGCAAATTAATGTTAATGAAGACAGAATTTCACATTTTTGGTGAACTATTCCTTAATGGCATAAAATGAAAAAGAATGTAAAGTACTGAGAGCTTTTCGATGCTTGACACTCTGCAGCCCGGTCAGTCTCTGGTCTTCCTGTGAAAATCCATTAAGAAAGACCTTGTGTCCTGCCCCACTTCTTCTCCTTGAGCTAGAAGAGACAGAGAGGAAGAGGGACGAGGTGATGCCACATTCACCTTTGATCAACTATGATTTTTCACACCGCACCGGTGAGCAGCACTTTTCACAGTCCGCTCGCAGAAAACGGGAGATGCTTTAGTGTCTGACCATATCTGCATCACAGCCACTTTCCCGCCACCCTGACCTAGAAACGGAGGACCTGGTGAGCCGGCTGACCGGTGAAGGGGGCGAGGGGCCCCGGCTGACATGAGCTGGCCGCTCAGGTGGACGTACCAAGGAGAGGAAGACGAGATGGCTTGTGGCATGCTGGCTTTCCAGCTGGCCAACTCGTCCCACTGTCAGGACGAATGTCTGTGAAAGAGGAATGCAGAGGAAGAGGGGAGAGAGTTCAGCGTAAAGGCAGACCCGATGAGTAGAGGCCAGTGGAGCTGAAGTCACACCTCAGGGACTGGCGCTCCTCTGCAGGGTCAGAGTGTTCGACTACAGGGGGTCAGGGAAAGGTGAAGGAGAGTCTGATACTGCAGCTGTAGCTTAGCCAGACTTTTGACCATCAGCATAAAGCCTGGTCCACATTAAAACGTATTCTAGCCCCAAATCGTCCAATTAGACTGAAAACAAACATTTAAAGTGACCAGTCACAATTTGGTTTTAAAGGTGTTTAGGAGTGGTTCAATCTAAAATTGGATTTAAAAATAAAAAAGAAGCTCTGATTGGACGAGCCACATTCACATCTGTTCTAAATTGAGACAAATGCATGCATGTTTTATTCTTAACAAGGATTCTTATTATCATTATCATCACTATCATGATGATGATAATACAAATGTAACTACTTATTCTCGACTTTTACCATATTTTTTTTTTTTTGTCTATTAAAATAATTTTCTTAATTTAAATAAAATATAAATATTAGACGAAAAACATCAAGTACTAAAGTACTGAAGTACCAAAATTACTAAAACTTTAATAATTAAGCTAAATATTAAAATAATTAAAGAAAAGAAATAAAAATGACATAAAAAGTCACATAACAAAATTACAAATTAAAATGAAAACTAAAAACCATAAAAATATAACATAACAGTATACAAATAGTACTAAAATAACAGTATTACACAGCTTTTTTTCAATCGGATGGATGGATGGATGGATGGATGGATCTTGAAGGTATAAACAAGTCCCAGTTGTCTGGAATGCAGCAAAAGTACAATAAACATAAAAAATTCAATGCTATGAACCTCAAAAAATTTTTTTATTTCTTCCTCTGAAGCACTGATTGCAATAGCCTTGTATGACCTCTGAAATTGTAGATTGTTTGCATGCCAGCCAATCAGATTAGACCCTCAGCATTTCATCTGAGGTTGAAACTATATACCTTAGCTCTAACAGCAAAGATCCTTACATGACTAGAATGTGTTTGCATCAGACACATTATACACCCATTTTGTCATATGATACATGATACAGTATGTGAATGAACAGCTGAAGAAAATAGTGGAAGTGAGAAACATCAGGTTGCATGTTGTTAGGTCTCAGAGGGCATGCTGGTCTAGCGGTCAGTGTGTCCACCTGAAAGAGAGCATGACTTTTAAAGTGTATATTCTCTCCAGAGAAAAAACCTGAGTTTGAAGACAAGTCAAGGTCCTCAAAGCCACATACCAGAACCAAGACATTCATTTTCTCTTTCTCTTCTCCATATGTTTCTTCGTGCACTCACATATTGATCTCACAAAAGACAAAATTCGTTTTCCCCAGCAAAGAAATTTAATTCTTTTATTACAGAAATGTACCCAGTGAAAACAACACAACACGCTCTCTATCACTTTCGGTGCGACACGAGCCAGAATTCTATTATGGGAAAGCTGCACCAGATACAATGAAGTATTTTCAAGGGATCTTGAGGCAACAAAGTATATAAAATGCCATAAATAAATTATGGCAGACAATTTTAAGAGCATTAAAAGTTTGATCTCCTTCAGGGGAGGCCGCGGGGGACTTTTTGAAGCAGTAATTATTCATAAAAATGAAATGTCATATTAGTTTGTCCCGGTCTAATTTGATTTCACATTGATGAATTTTTTCCGCTTCGACAGGATTCAGTGGGACAAATGTGGTGCTCTGCTCTCATCATTTTCTCTAATAAAGACACATTTGTTTGAATATACAGACGAGGAGTTCCGAACAATGACAGTAATTAAAACTGTGGAGCCAATCACTGATGTTTAGCGATTAAGTCTGTTGTTGCATCTGATTAAAGTGTTAGAAAAAAAAAATGAACTACATTTTAATGGATTGATACACTCCTAAAAAGGTGTTTCTGTGGTTCTCAGTGGAACGTTTAAAAAATAAACTCTGATTGGATTAAGTGGTTCTTGGGTACAAAACTGTTTCCTGAATATGAAACAACTAGGTGAAATTTTTATTTTTCAGTTTTGACGTTTTGATATTTGATGTATTTGGCCCCACTCTCAGACTTAGAGCTCATTCAGTCACTTACCTCTTAGCAGCCTTGCTAATGTTAGCTTTGCATCTTTTTCTTTCCTGTTATCCAGCTGAATTATTAATTTAATATGGATGCTGCAAACAAACAAAGAACCAAATAAATCTACCATTAAATATATATCAATAGCCACAGTAAAAACAAAAACTTAGAGTACTTGCTTAGAGTTACACTTTGTGCTTTGTTTGGCTAGCAAGATAATTTACCTGTACTTAACTTACTTGAATGTTTCTTGAAGACTTCTGCTGTAATAGCATACATTCTATTATATTATAATAATAAAAAAATCTGTATAAAACATACACTGTCTTTCAAATATTTGGATGCATATATTTGATCATAAATACATGAATATTGTGAAATATTACTACAATAAATACTAAAATAAATGTTTTAAATTTTAATATATTTTAAAATGAAATTTTCTGATGTGGTGGCAAAACAGTGTCACATTATACAAAAATAAATTATACAAAAGTCATTCTAATATTCCAGTTTGGTGCTGAAGAAACATTTCTTATTATTATCAACTCTGAAAACAGTTGTTCTGCTTCTCTGATGAAAAGATGGTTAAAAACTATGTTTATTTAAATTAAACATCTTTTGTAACAATGTCTTTACTGTTTAACTTTTCATCAATTTAATGCATCCTCTCTGAATAAAAGTATTAATTAATTGAACACTAGTGTAAATAAATAAATGCTAAAACGGAGCTTAAACAGTGCACTTTGTTTAAAAGGATACTTGGTTTTCTGGGAACATCACATAATAATAATAAATTCAGTGCTGATTTGTAATATTTCTTAACTTTGTTACCAGCAGTCTGGAGCAAGAGGTGCCCACAAGGTATGGTTGAAATGAAGTCTGAATCATCACCTTTCTGATCAGCATAAAGCACCGGAGGACACTTGCATGGACAATTTATTTTAGCTTGTAATTCTCCTACTGTTTGCCTGTTTTGCAACCACACAGTAAGCTGACTTACTTCCTTTTAAATATTTGACATTGCTTACATATCTTCATACAAGACCTGGTGTGTTTGTTTTGCATGGTGGACCAACTATACCGGCTTCAATTAGCACTGTCCAAATCAGATAATGAGGTGAACGTGGACCTGCACTGCAGTAAAAGGACACAAAGAGTACAACTGGGACATTATAGTGGGCTGACATGTCCTTTGAGTCCCAGACACACCTTGTTAAGGGTATTAGGATCAACACTGTGATTGATCTACATGTCAGATCGGTAAGTGAAGGTGTGGAGTCAGCTGTCCACAGCTCATTTTCCACCTGGAGGTCAATTAAGACACAGAGAGGTGAGAAAACCGCTAGGACGGGTGCCTTACAGTGCATAGACCCTAACATGGAGATCGCAACATGCACACCGCATGCATATACATACACAAACCTAGCCTCGTTTGATTGCCCAATGTCACTGCATGGGGGAAGGGTTCTGTCATGATAGACAGAGTGTCTTTTCTATGAAGGTATACAGAGAAACAAAAGGAGGGGGTGGTGGATGAAAAGATAGATGAGTAAAGGGTAGAGCTTCATCTTTGACTGGGCTGAAGACTGTCTGGAGTCATTCAGTACTGCCTCATTTCCCTGTAATGTGCGGGGCTTTTCTTTTTCATTAGCGGAGCTCGGAGCACACGAGGAGTCAACCGTGTGGATATTCTGACACCCCTACAGCACTCTATTTACCACAGCTCTTCAGTGATGTATCAAGGGGAACGTCTTCCCGGCATTAAATATAGATGCAGTCGGATTAACATATCAGGAGAGAGCATGATTAATGTGAGATTACACTGAATAGCACTGCTGCTTTTTCCATCACTGTTGGAGTAATGGACTTTGATTTGATTCAAATCATTATTTTGCCCATCAACATAAGCACTTAAGAGAAAGACGAGACATCACTTGACTGCTTTGACCGCACATAAAAATAATATATGCAAGTTTGAGAATAAATTTATGGTAACTTCTTTTGCTTGCCACAGGTCTAGATTGGCATTTGTTTCCCTTTAAAACTCAGTCAAAAATATGCCCTACTATTTGTGTGCTACAATTGTTATGTTGAGGAGAGGTGTGCCATTGCCTTTCCAAGTGATCTACCTATGATTTTGAGTTGCAGGTGATAAAACAAAGAAATAAACAATTTCATAAACTTACATTTAAGGAGAGACTCAAGTCATACCTATCTAAACACTTTAGCAAACACCTTGAACCCTCTATCAGCAACAACACAGCATCACATCAACCACTGCTGAAAAATGTTGGTGACTTGTACTGAAGGTAATGTGAGTAGTACTTGTCTGTGCAAATGTAAAAATCCATTTTGTGAGTATTGGACATCCTAGCAAACAACCAGTATACCTTAGAAACCACCCAAAACACATTAAAAACATAGCAACACCCTAACCACTGTAGAATCATGTCAACAACTTTTCAATGGACAAGTATCATCTTCAAAAAAATGTAAAAATAGATCTAAGGAGGGACTCATGTCATATCTAAAGATATGCAAACACCCTGAACACACTAACAACAATAAAGTAACGTTAACTAATGCAGAATCATGTTGATTACTTTTTCTGAAGATAACGTGACTAGTACTTGACCGTATAAATGTAAAAATCCAGTTTGTAAGCACTGAACACCTTAACAACCACTCAAAAGCACATTAACAACAACCATAGCAACAACACTTACCACTATCGAATCACATCAGCAAATTTTTCCAGACAAGTTCTACTTGCATTCTTTAGAAAAGTGAACATCTAGTTTATCAATACTGAACATACTAACAACCATAAAGTATACATTAGTAACCACCCAAAACATCTTAACAACCACATAGCAGCATGCTAACCACTCATCCTAGCTACAGCTCATAACACTCTTACATCATAGCATCAAAAACAAAAGTGATTTTTTTAAGTTTCCACAGTTTTAATTCAGTGTTTTGAAATGGATATTTTCCACAAAATACCTTTTTACTGTAGAGACCATGAAAGGTACAAAATGAACATGACCCTTGTTGTGGTGCAAAAGAAAAATAAAAAAGGAAAAAAAAAAGTCCAATAACCTGACCAGTCCATGACCACCTCATTTATTTTACTTGCTCTCTGCACCTTAAGAGATACATCACAAGTCTATGTGTGCATATTGAATTTCACACCCTCAATAAATTGCCGGACCAGTGTATTGATATTTTCTGGCCTGGTCCCGTTTTGCCTCCTTTCTCCTTGAGAGAGACACCCGCAAAGGGTTAAACCCTCCCCCCTGTTCTGCCCTGTGCCACTGCGTCTCTCTCGCTCCCTCACTGTGTCTCCCTGCATCCATTTGCAAATGATCTCGCTTGTCTGCATATTGTCACTTGCAGCCTGCCCACACATTCATCAACTGTCGGCCGGCTCGCCGCGCACTCCCCGCGCCCTCTACACTTAATTGTTCCCACTCTGACCTGGGAGAATAGAGAATGATGTTTCCCTCATTCGTGCCGGTGCAGGGCGAGGAGAATTAACAACTCTGTGGGGATGGCCGAGCTGTGGTACGGTCGGTCAGGCTCTCCCCTCACCCCCTCTTTGTGTTTCTGGGGCACGGTCCTACAGTACCCTATTACCGGAGGCAGGCGAAGATTCACTAGTCACAGGAAGAAACGAGACAGATAAGATAGGTGGAGCCTTTCCACAGGCCGCAAGTTGCAGATGTGGTCAAGATATATCTGTATAGACAAATGGATACTAACTATCAAGATTTTAGGTTAAAGGGGTCATATGATGCTGCTAAAAAGAACATTATTTTGTGTATTTGGTGTAAGAAAATGTGTTTATGAGTTTTGCGCGTAATGTGTTTATGCGGTTTAAGGTTCAAAAAACACATTATTTTCCATAAACATTATTTTTCATACTGTATCTATGCCCCGCCTTCTGAAACGTGTCAATTTTTACAAGGCTCATCGGTCTGAAAAGCGAGGTGTGCTGTGATTGGCCAGCTATCCAGTGCGTTGTGATTGTCTGAATACCTCAAGCGTGTGATGGAAATGTTATACCCCTTAACATATTGTGATGCCCTGTCCAGCCGGAGTGACAAGACATAAACATGTGGAGCGTCCGTTGGGCTAGCGGCAACCACATGTGATGACCCCGGGCTGGACTCTGCTTCGTCCATGGTGAAAGCCGTTCCAGCGGTCCACAGTGCAAAGTTGATGTATTTCCTCAGCGACCAGCACGGATCAGCTCCAGGCATGATGAAGTGGATATCATCCTCTTCTGGAAGGCCAAACAAAGTAGTTTTGCTTTCACAGTGAAACACACAGCATCTATATGACATGGCAGTGGCGGCAACAACAAAACTACAGCGAGAATAAAAGTTACACCTTCTTTCTTTGCGTGAACATTTGGGCAGCATTATGCAAATCTTCCCACATAGTGACGTAGATATGTGGGGGTGTGTTAGAACGAGCCGTTTTAGGGGGTGTGGACGAGTCTTAACTTATATAAAGAATATCTCTTTGGATTTGAGACTTTAGTCTTTGCAACTTTACAGATCTTCTTTATGCACCAAGAGCTTGTAACACTCCAAAGAGAAAGGAAAATTTGAAATCGCATCATATGACCCCTTTAAACTTTGTGTGTCTGTATAAGAGAAAATTTGTAATTTTACAATATAACCATAACTAGTTCATTAGAAAAAAAAAAAAAAAAAAAAAAACAGCAAAGCCATAAAAGACACATTTGAAGTTCCTCAAAGAACCTTCCATTGAATAGATCTCAAAAGAACTGTTTTTCTTCTTATTGGAAAGCATAAAAACCTTTTTTCCACTTAAAAAAATGTTTTATGCAATGTAAAGTTGGGTGTAAAAGGTTCATGTAACATAAATGGAGATAAAGAACCTTTATTTTTAAGAGCGTAGCATGCTACACTTGCTACAATGTACCATAAAATATCAGAGTATGTTGTAAAAGTATGCATATTTGACTTTCGACACGTTTCCATAATTTACATAGCCAATATAACTGTTAAAAAAAAGAAATAAATAAAAAATTACCTTGAATATTGGACAAATCAACTATGTTTAGTAGTGAATTATACTAGACATTAAGAGATTGATGCCAATCAGGTGATTTTGTCCGGTGAGGATGGTTTGAAATATAGGGGTCCAGTACTCAAATAAATGTTGAAAAGTTCACTGCACTAGGTGGACCTATTTAAACTTTCTATGTGCCTTGCCATTTTTTTTAGCATACTGTGTTACAAGCACCATGTTTTTAATATGCTGTTAAAAGTTAAACGCTTATAATACATAAAATAACACCTGCTTTTAGTTGTTCATTGTGTGAACAACCCCCACATGCAAAATATGTAATGTTTTAACTTGTTTAATTCTTATTAAATCACATTGCAGGACTTTCACTTCATAAAGCATAACTGATTTTTTTTTAAACAGTTAATGAATGTGTGAATTAATGACCAGTCGTTTGCAAAGTTGAGCCCAATTAAGTATTTTTTAATTAATTTTAAAATTTAATTCTAATTATACCAATTAAATCATTTTGAAATGGTATTTGTTGGGTCCACATTTCTCATTTCGGTACATTTGTGATTTTCCTTCACTCACAATGCACAAGAATTTTTTACATTTGCACATTATACTAGATAATTAATAATTATAGACCAAATCAATGTTCTTTGCTGTCTAAGATAATAATAATAAAAAGAATTGTCTGGCCTTTTTCATTGAGGACAGTAAAATTGCATGTCATGTCATCCGCCTATCCAAATATATAACCATTGTGTCTGGTGGGGCCCCTGCTCTGTTCCAGTGACGAGAGGTCAGTACGAGTATGCGTGTCACAGACGAGCGCTCCAGGAACACAGGAACGTCACACACAATGGATTTATGGCTTCTTATCAGCATGCCATTTGCATTTGTGAGGAGATCTGCAGCACGGGCCCATTTTTTTCTCCGTCTGGATAGCAGAGCGGCCTCCACCGGTGCCCAGGGGCTCCTCAATGCATCACTCTCTCCCTCCTTCGGCAGCTAAACATTCCCACTGCATTAGCTAAGACAAGACATCAATTATACATGCCGTGTTTCACTGTTGCAAAATACTATTTCCAGTTGGCTTAAATAGGATTAAAAATTAAATATTGCTTGCTGAAAAGGAATATGAAATCAGCTTGAACTTCTGCTACTTTCAAGCAGGAGGTTTGGGGCCAGTGCAGAGCGAAGGGCCTGTTTTGGGCGAGCCGCCTGCCTGTGTTGTCCGTGTGATGGCAAAAAGGAAAGACTTTTAATTAGCTGTTTTTGGTCTAGCAAATATTTACCCAAGCATCTCACAAACAAGTGCTTTTAAAAGTTTGATTTAAAGCAGCCCTAACAGATGGTGAACCAGGCGCTGGCTCATAACTCAACTCCTAGCCGAGTTTCAGTGTGACCACAGGGTACCATTGCATATGTTAACTAAGAAGAAAAAAGACGCTAATATTGGTATCAGTGCAGCCATTGAAAATTTAAACAGCATATTCAGGGCTACAGCAAGTGGAAGCATCGAAACTACCTCTCTTAAGAAAAAAAGTGCATACCCCCCACCAAATGTTCTTAACACTTTTCTTCATGAACTGAACCGCTCTTCCATCCACATGTCAGTTCCATAAAGAGCAGAGGTCGAAAGTTGCGTGGGCTGGTCACGCCAGGCCAGTCCTGATGGCTCATCCCCAGACCTTCAGTCCTTCCTCGTCAATTATGAATAGCTACTTCCATTACGAGAACCACTTCTGCTTTAAGGGCACACTTGTTCAAAGGAAAGAACGCTTTGGCAGTCATCTTAGACTCAAGTGTTTTTATATATAAATCTCTCTGTTTTTCATAGAAATACTAATGTTAAAGGTAAATTTTCAATTAAAAACTAAGTATCGTGCACAGATAACTATGAATAAGCAAAGCAATTGGTTCAATTGGTGTGATTTAGGTAAGGAACAACAATCCAGTCAAGGCAGACTATTTAGGTTTTTTTTTTTTGCAATTTCATTCGGTGGCTCTAGAGTAGTAGTTATTTTTATCATCATGTCAGCATCTTTATGGCAAAAACTTAGTTGCAATAAACCAAGAGTTACATAAACACACACAAAAAAAACAAGCAAACAAAACTACAGAAGTTAAAATTATTATATCAGATTTTTTTAAATTAACATATGATAAAAAAATTCTATGTACGTCATTAAAAAAAATTCTACTTGCATAAAACTGAGACAGTCCAATAAAAAAATATTAAATAATATTTCAGTTGCAAAGTCAACAGTCAAAACCTACTATCTGTTGCAATAAAGTCAGCATAAAACAGAAACAGGGCAGGATTTGGTTTTGCCATTTAAGGGGAGGGAAAGTTAATATTTTTGATTAAAGGCTGCTAGCACACACTAATTAAGAAACATTTTTTTTATTTTTTTTTATTTTTTTTTTTTTTAATTTAATTTATATTCTATTTTTGAATTTGTTTATTAGTGAGATTTTTTTTTCATAACATAAAAACTTGCATTAGCTCCAAAAAGACTTTCCTTTTCTGCTAAAATCACCCAGTCCTCTTATTAACGTATCCAAAAAAAAAACAAAAAAAAACAAGCCAATCATTTGCCAATAGATAAAATCAAGTTATTTCCCAACTGCTTTTGCGAACATAATTTCATGTTGACTTTAAAGCTGTCACCATTATCTCTAAAATGGCCTGTAATACACAGCATAGAGTGCAGACACTTGAAAAACGAAGCTCGTACTTCAAAGTAGGTAGATGTCTTTCTGGGGGGCAACAGACATTAGCCATTAAAATTGAGCTGCATCTATAAAAATTACTAAGACAATATAAACACTGCCCTCCTAAAACCCTCATATATATACACACACTTGTTTGACATACAAAGGGTAGAGTGGTCAGAGGAATCCGCAGCTACTACATGAAGTTGCACTTTACTTCAGAAGAAAACGTAACAGTGATCACTTTTAAGGGTGGGAGAACACAAGACAGTTTCTATGTGATTGTTCAAGGGGACTTTATAAATATGACCGTTAACACTTTCCAGTCATGTGTCATTTTAACTTAACCCAAGCTGAGAAACCACAGACCGGAAGTCATGTATGCTGAAGTATTCTCATACAAGAACAAAATTGCTTTCTCTCACCTGCGCGGCCTTTGCCTCAACTGGAGACTGTTTCCGACCACATAATGTCTCAGATACCGAACTGTTTGTAGAGGTAGCTTAGGGCTTAAAATACAAACAAGAGGGTCTTCCCATGGGTAGAAAAGTACAAGATACCAAAAATCCTTGATTCAAGTTAGACAATGTGTGAACTAACTGCAGAGCTGCTCTTCTCAACACGTTAGCTGACAGAGTAACAAGGCCACAGACACTGGTTCAGCATTAGAAGACCTGAATAGCTTAAAAGACAGATCTGACTACAAGCAAAAAGCATTCACAAGACAACTTTCCCACTTTGCATTAAGTGCTGAGAGGCATAAGACAGAATTTAAAACTATGAAGGGGCATCTTTTACCCTCACTTTTAAAAAAAGTGGGCTGGTTATTAAAAGACAATGTTGTAACAGAGACCCACTCCATTATATTTCAAGACCCGAGTAGGTTAAGTTGGACAGTTTTAAAATTCAAGACCATGAATATATGACAGGATGGACTCAAGACCTACGACACAAAGAACCTTTCTTCTCAAAAGCAATTTTTGCTGAATATGGGTTGTTGAGTTGCTATATGGATATTTTGGTGATATAAAGTTTATTTTTTGACATTATAGTTAGATTTGAGTTATTCTACGTCTCAATGAATAACTGAAGCACTCATTGGTTCTTTGTACCAATGAGTGCTTTACTAAAGATAGTAAAAATCACATTAAATTACAGAATATATTCAATATTTTCAATCTTTAAGTTAATGCAGCTCAAGTGTTGTTGTCGTTAAAGAAAAAAAAAGAGAGACAAACCAAATACATTCGTAAGTTTATTTCAACTATGCAAATTTTGTTAAAATGCAAAAGCAACTTCCACTAACAGTCTCAGATTCTGGATCCCATTGTAGATGGTTTTCTAAAGACCCATACAACTTGTATGGCAGCGAGCTGAAAATCCCTTTATGGAACATTTATTTCTAAGAGCGCAGTGGTTGGGAACTCGACCACTTAACGTGCATGGAAATGTGACCCCGCAACCTTCAAAGACAGCCCCCCACTCTCAAGTACGGCACATGTATTGGTAAATACTTGCATGACAATGGGTCCTCCGCCCAGGGTCTGACGGCATTCTATATTAATAGAAGCGCTGTGTATTATTCATAGGTAGAATTACTTTGGTGGCACGGTCCCAGGCCAAAGGGAGCTCCATGCACTCCTGCTCTCAGCCCTGACATGAGGAATACTAACAATACCGGACATGTGCAGGGCTGCCCGAGTTTACCACTGCCCACACTTTCGCCCATTATAATAATCTATTCAAGGATTAAAGGGGTTTTATCTTGAAGCCCATGAATAATGAATGTGGAATTTCAAAATTTAATTGCCCCGAATTAAATGATTCAAGATAATGTTTCTTTTATAAATTTGTAATGGGGCTTGGGGGGCAAAGAATGAAAAAAAATACATTAAATAAAACTTTTTTTTTCTCCCTGCAAATGAAACGAAGAATGAAAGGACAATGGACGAGTGCCCTTACGTCTCCTAATGGGGATTTTAAAAAAAAGGCCCTCTTAAAGACAGATAGACAGGTCAAAGATTTGAAGAAAATCACTCCACCTTATTTGATTCAGGTGAAAAATGCACAGAACTTTAATCTTGGACTTGTCATTGTAGGCAGACACTAATGGCTCTTACCTATACAGTTGTACTGACATACTGGGAGTCAGTGCAATCCACTATGTATTTTCTTTTATGGCTAGATCACGTTAAAGATTTGAGATATAAGTGTATTAAAGCTGTTAGCTTTCCAAAGCTATAACTCTACAGTATATACAGAAGCAGCAAGAACAAGGGAGAGGCTTCCATACACTCATCATCTTTCAACATCATAAACTATTCTGAACAGTATATTGAACAGTGCTGTTTAGTTGGGCAGAACACTTGAACTGAAATGTCATTTCCATTTCTGTATTCCATTGCCATGTACACAACTTCAAAAGGATAACAAAACACTGGGGGCATATTCGGATATTTTGATTAATTTCTCATCACTTAATACAAGTCATTACTGATGGATCATGTGACTGGGTAGAGGAACAGCTCTAGAATTTAATAATGATTTCACCCAAAAATTTTAATTATTTACTTACCCTCATATTATACCCTATATATTATGTTACTTCTTTTTAAATATATTATATTATTATGCATCCCTTTGAAAGTTGTGCTAAAAAGCTAAATAAAAAAGAAGTCTCCCGAAGCCATATTATAGCTTTGTATGAGGAAGAGATGGAAGATTATCAGTAAATAATTGCTTAGCTTTGGGTAAATAACTGACCAAACTGTATCATATAGCTTTTAAAAGACTTTGAATACAGTGCTCAGTAAATAAATAACAATAGACATATCTGAAACAACATTAGGGTGAGTGAATAATGGCAGATTTCTAACTTCTTGGGTGAAATATTTCTTTAATTAATAGCCCCCAATGTGTTGTTATTTAAAAGCTGACAGGAACAGAGTTTTGCCTTGTGGGTGATGCACATCTACATCCTGGATCAATGTTTCTATATCTGAAATCCAACTAAATGACATTCGTTAAGGCTTTAAAAATGACCACAACAGTTGCATGACAAATGCGAGAGATCATTTTGGTGTTGCAGCGAATACTTGCATAAAAAAAATTAAGAGGTTTCCCAAAAATAAGGTTTCCCAAAGATCACATACAGTATGAGAGAAGTTAGTCCTCTGAGATCATAGTCTCGATGTCCATTAACTGAAAATGTTTCATAAGCACAGGAGGATTAAAAAATAAAAAATAAAAATATCAAAAAAAAAAAAAATATATATATATATATATATATATATATATATATATATATATATATATATATATATATATATATATATACACATACATACACACATACACATAAACATACATATATATATATATATATATATAAACAAATGAAGAGTGAATAGCTTTAACATAAAAACCTTGAATTACATTCAGAGTATGGTTACTAAAAACCAAAACCAAAACTAATGCTGACTTTGAGAATGCACTGACTGTTCTCTGAAGTGCATAAAAAATATATACTTTTTTTTTTTGGGACTGACGTCTTTCAATAACCTTACTTTTTATGCGAGTAAAGTAACTAGCATGCAGCGAGGCAGTGATGATCTCTTTACAGATCAATGTCAGAACATAAGCGTAATGATTGTCAGGCAGCACTAAACGTAAAGTACGTAACTGGCATGATCTACAGCAACGGCTGGTTAAAGAGAAGTAAATTCCCAGTCAGCATTTTAGATGACTAAACAGAAACATCCTTGGCAACGTTACCATGTTAAAGTCTCATATATATTTTTCTTTCATTTAGTGAAGTCCGAGAAAGCCTTCATCTAGATGGGAGTCCATATGATTGGTTACTTCCTCACCTTGTTACCACCTTTTACTGGCAGAACGTGCAAAGCTACTACAAAAGAAACCAAATGTGGCACTGATAAAAACTCCAACAAAACTAAGTAAAAACAAACAACAGGCTTCTTATAGCTTGAGCTAGCTCATACTTAAGCTGCATTTAATAAACAAAACAAACAAAAAAAAAACATTTTAACTGAAATCCACTGCTTTAGTTTAGAAAGCTTTTGCTCCTATTTGTGAGTCTCTTAAACGAAAATAAATAAATAGCAGGAACTAAGATTGCCACTGTGCGCTGGTTATGACTATTTGCCGCCATCTTTTGGTTCACCTTCATTTCGTTTGGTACTCGGGTCGTGCTTCTCAACCTTACTCTCTTTCACCACCGCATCACCTCCTGGAGGATCCTCTTGAGTACCATTGAGATCTTTACACTGGCCATTAAGAACGGGCGTTATGGAGGAGTCCAGGCAGGCAGCGTCCGGCTTGATTTGAGCCAGGTTCATCTCCTCCTGAACACACTCGTCTTCTTCTTCCAGTTTACGCAGGATTATGGGAAGTTTAGCATCTGCGTTCTCCAAAAGGGCGATGTCGCTTTCTTCGTACAGTGGCAGAGGGGCCCCTTCGTCCAGCTGCTTCTGGAAGTGCAGGCGCTTGGCCCGACCGCTTGACACTGCGCGCTCGAGAATCTCTTTTTCCGCCAGCCGTAGCTTTATAGCAGTGCGGGAGTGCAGGGACAGGTCAGGCTTCTCCAGCATGGAGCGGTCCTCCTGAATATAACAACAACAGAGATCTTAAACTAATAACGATTGGTTAACATGATCATTATTGTTAACCAATCGGAAACAAAATGGCTTGATTACAAAATCAAGTTTATGCCAAAACTTTCTGCAGTTACTGCTTTTTAGAATGAAACAGAATGAATTAAACTGTGTCAGAACAAATTTATCTTGCTAATGTCAGATAACTTCGATAGAAAGGTATGTAATGAATTAGGCTGGATAGCTGTCAGCTGTTAAATTTAAGTACACAATTATATTATACAAATTTAGGTCAACCAATTACCAAGCAATGCTTCATTTTGTTCAGTCTGTGGTGTAAAAAGGTTGCATTACCAATAAAAGAAAAACACTTAAGCAAAACATGGTCAGTTCAAAGTGTCTGAATAATTTTTGGGCCCAAATTTTACTGGTAGTACACTGTATGAAAAATTATTGGTTTTAATATGTCACAGTTTCCTTTATTTTGCTATCCTCACTTACATAAATGTACTAAAGTGTCCTGCACCCACTAGTTAAAAAAAAAAAAAAAAAAAAAAAAATTTCCTAAATTATATCTGGTGTCTGAATAATTTCTGGTTTGACTATGTACAGAACTTTAAAGCATATTTGGTATTCACAGAAAAAAAAGCAGGACTATTTTGTTAGGGTTATGGTGTGGGTTATGGTAAAGTTACAAAATGTTTAACTATATGTAAAAAAAAAATAATAATAAAAAAAATAGAAGTCTATGCAATGTCCTCATTTAGATAAGTTAATATGTGTATGTACGTTTGTACATATGTATTAGAAATTTTTTTTTTAGATATGTTATTCAGTAAGGACTATTCAAAGGTAAATACATTTATGTAAAACCCCTCAAAATATTAAGCAGCACAGCTGCTTTTAAAATTGATAAGAAGTATTGCTTGAGCAGCAAATAGAAGAACGTTACTACCATTGTTCCCTATGCAACTAAACTTTTTAAACTATTTAAAGATGTTTTAAAAATTTTTTTGGGAGGTTCAAAGATTGTTTGCCATTCTTCCAGCACCTCTGCGGTCGTCTTGTAGGTTTTGAGAAGCAGCGCAGCCCGTGTTTCCAGGAACGTCCACAGCTTGATTTCGTTCTCCCAGCTGACAGGGAATTCAGTGTTGCCCAGGGTGAAGATCTTGTTGATGGCGTGATCGCCCACCAGGTAGTCCCTGAGTTCCTCTGCAATCAGAAATGCACACCTCTCTGGTTAAGGGAGTAATCTGCCGTGCTAGTGAGCCGGCAGGTCAGATCTGCGGCGATTATGTAAGGTATGATTACACGGCTGCTAACGAGATGAAAGGGCTTGCCGAACGAGTGCTTTGCTCATGCACACCGCTGAATCCTGTCACACTAGTAAAATAGAAGCCCCCAGCACAGGGGCTTCGCTTCGTTTAAAAATTAACATAAAAATTCTGAATAATGTATCAGCTTAGACTTAAGAGGTCTTGCCAGAGGACATGGCCTTGCTTTATGGGATTTATGACAAAAACTTCTCCTACATAGATGCTTATTAATATTTCACTGACTCTGGATCAGTCCTTCCACACATCTGCTGCACTGTCTTGACCAATTAGACACCTGAGGGACACTTGTTTAGGCTTTGTTGTCCTAACTAGTTTAATGTAAGAATGTGATATGAAATACGGCATCTCATTTCCTGTTTTATGGCCCACAGGTGTACCTCAGTGCCAGACGTCAAGGTATCGGGACAAACAAAGATTCTTACCTTCAGTCATGCAGAAGACACGCAGGAAGGCCAGGAGCTGAGCCGTTATGGGCGGCTCACTGCAGTGCAGGGCAAAGACACTGGACCTGAGGTGCAGAAGAACCAGAGAGGGTTCAAAACAGGGTGTTACTTCAACTGACTTCCCCCCCACTTCTCTCAAATTAAACCCCAATTAACTCCAGTGGAACGGGCAGGTGCTAATGGAAGCCTCCTGCCTGCACGAGACCACAGCTCTGCTCCCCGTCGCATGACAACTGATTGATCTGAAGCGATGAGAGGCCACTGAACTTGATGCATTTTTAAAAATACGCTCAATCATTTATAATTTACCGTTTAATTACTGGAGCATATCTATGGCCTCTTCCTGTCTGACTTACAGTGGGATGAAAAGGAGCATCTCGGCTATGACCTGAATCAAAAGGTAATTTCATATGGGCCTGTGTGGATTTTGTTTTGGAGACTTAAAGAATATTGATCGGTGTGACAGAAAATTCACTGATAGTATTATGCCACAATAGAAGAGGTTTTACAGCACTGTAATTCTGTTACAACTGGATGATGATTCCTGCAGCAGTGTGACTCTACTGGGGGGATTGAAAGGGATGTTAACTTGAGAAAACCTTACACCTTAAAGATAACAGCTACAGAAAAAAAAGAAGAAGAAGAAAAAAAAAAAGTGTATGGGGAAAAAAATTACATGTAAACTCCCCTCCAGAATTACTGCCACCCTCTAAAAAAATACACCTAAATAATACAAAATAAATAAAATCGATGTCATCTATCAATTAATAATATATATATATTTTTTTTAATCATATAGCAGTTCTCCAAATAAAGTTATTAGCCAATTTTTGTCTTTAAGTGGCTATTCAAACTTCCTATTCACTTGGTTATAATCACATTATGACACTTTTCATGGCTTATCTAAAGCAAATAATTCTTAAAGGCACTGTAGCTCAAGTAGTGCTATGAAGAGCGGCTCATTGTCAGAATTATTATCAGCAAAAAATAAACTAAAACAATAAGAGTCTGAGGTACAATTATGAGGTCTAATGGGTTTTTTATGGAATTAAAACTAGACTGAACAATACAGAAATAATGAAAAGAAAAAAGAAAAACAAAACATCTGATCGCGACGAACATCATGTGGTTTGTCATTCCTATACAGGATACTCACGCAGGAATCCCAGCACGAGCCAGAACCTCGGCCTTCATGGCATACAAACGTTCGCTCTTGCTCACACCCAGCTTAATCTTCACGCGGTCATGTGCGTTGCCCTCAAAGAAGAAACCATTGTGGATCACAAACTCTGCATTGGATCTCGTACCATAGAATATGTAAATCTGAGGGGAGAGAAACCGGAAAACCTTTGACATAACACATTACAACAACACATTACTACAGTAACGTACTACCCTTCATTTCATGGACTCATGGATGCCCAGGTCTATGGGAACGGATGTGATATTAACCAGTGGCAATTTAGCCCTGAAAACGTCCTTCCCATACTACCGCTCACATCTTCCGCTAAACAGTACATCCGCAACATTTACAGATAGCGCTGTGCAAAGAGAGTGTGAAAGAGAGAGATAAAACAGTGCTGGAGAGAAAGAGAGGGGGCGAGAAAAGCACAGTTCAATTCTGTTCTCTGCCTCTCCACATTGAGTTCCGGCCCAGTGCGAAATCAGCAGCAGGAATCAGGGATCAAACGGCTCTGTATGGAGTGACGCTCCAGAAACGTCCCCTCCTACTCCCCCAACGCTTGTCCGAGTCCCACACACCAGCCCCCGCACTCGCTTTCTTCTTCCACTGGCTGTCTCTGCGAATCTTATCAAATAATTCACATTCTGGAGTGGGGGGGGTGGGGGGGTGTATACCTGGCCTGTCACTGTGTGCCCCGCATATCCGCTCTCCCCATGGCTGGATCTGAATGCCTCCGCTCTCTTATATTACCCCCGGGCCTCCATAATGGCCGCTGGCTGATAAATGCATCACGGAAGCACAAGCATACAGCAATAGCACCGAGGTGAAAGTGCACGAATAGAAATTGAAAATGTACAGTGCATTAGTTGGACAGAGCATGGCACGAAATCCACACGCTGATTATGTCAATCACATGGGTAGACGTGATATTGTCGGAGATATTCTGCTACCCTAATTGTGATCTTAAGATGGTTGAGCTGCTGTGATAGTGTTGTAAGTCTCACCTGTTCACCCTCTTTGTAGTCTTTGAGAGCCACACATTCGCATCGGTCATCCTCTAGATTGTAGCCAGTTGTAATCTAGAACAGAACAGGTTTTGTGAATATCTGAGTAACTTATATACACCTGAGGTCGATATTTTAAAAGATGAGTGACTGGAAACATTTTGGACACCTTAGCACTGTCCATTTGTTATCAGACCATCAGCCCATAAATGGTCAACACAAACTTTTTTGCTACTTTTAACATAAAATGTAAATATAATTAGCACATTAAAATGGTAATTATAAACATTTAGGGATTACAACTGCAAGGCCAGTTTATGAAATATTTCTTCTGTGGGTAAGAAAAAAATCAATAAAACAAAACAACAGGGCAAATCCAACAAATAAACGCCACTTATTAAAAGTTATAGAGTCAACCTATTAAATTAACGCACCCTAACAAATACAATCCTTCACTATTAAATCTCTTAAAATCTTCAGAAATCAACTAAATCAAATAAACTAAGTAAATTGTCCGAAAAACACTGCTGCAACACATACATTGTGTTTTTTTATTAAACCTTAACCATGGGATTACCAGAAAAGCCATTTCATTACACATTTTAATGACCGTGATTTTCAATGCACATGATAATTGGAAACAAAACTTCATTTTAGGATATAAGTGCATTACAGAATCATATGAACAGAGGCGATATATTGCTCTGTGGCAAGAGCTACAAAGCGCAATCAAAGATAAATTATCCAAATAAATATAAAAGATCCCTTGGGATGATGGCATAATCTACCGAAAAATCACATTAGATGCTCTTGCATTCCTTAAAAGTAAATGTTTTTTTTTTTTTTTTTTTTCTGTACTTCAAGACTGCAGTACAAGTGAAAGCACTGTAAACATCCCAGTTGTCATGCAGGAATTTATAGAAAAAAATGGTTACAAACTCAATTGGTTGCAAAAGCTTTCTGCGACTCATAATGATTTTTGATGGTGAGCTCTGTGTTCATTTTGAAGCAGCGCTGCAAACTCACCAGGCCATTGGTATGGTTGCACATGTCCCAGAGAGGGATCAGGGCCAGTGTGACCCGACTTCCGTCTGCTGTAGGAATCTGGTTCTGACGGGGTCCATCACAGAGGACACTGCCCACCTGATATACAAATGCCATTGCTTAATACAGATTCAAAACTGGTTCAATATTAAATATAGTTTAATGTACACCCAAAACAAAATTCCCTTCCCAGTCCACCAAAAAAAAGAACATGTATAGATGTATGTATAAATTTGATGTTCATTTTTTCATGCAAAAGGGTTATCCAATCAAAACATGGGTCATTTGCATATTAGAATTCTTAAATGTATATGAGTAAAAAATATCCTGTTTCATTCTTAAAGCCAAAGCAAGGGTGGAAAATGATCTTACTACATTACAAGTAAACTTCGGAAAAAATATTTTTTAAAAAGTACAGAATATAGCTGCTTTAATAGTCTGCATATTAGGCAATAAAATGACCTTATATCTGATTGGTCCTGAAGAAGAAAAAAAAAAGGTCTTATCTAGTCTAAATAATCTGGGCATAATTTATTAAAAGACACTTCATGAAGTCCACCGAAGACAACATTAGCTGTGACAAGACGCTATTCCATTCTCTTCACACATTACCCAACGGGAGCACAGACTTGCATCATATTCAACAATCTAAAGATGAAAGGGGACCAATGATAAATTATTCCTTCACAGATAATTTGGTGCTAATGAAAGAACAATGAGAACAAACGCCTCATTTTTAAAGGCCATCGCGTATAGCCTACAACCAACCTACGGCTCGTCTTCCTGCTCTTTTCTTTTTTTGAACCTCAGCAGGGAAGAGAACTTCCACTTTTTTTAACATGGTAGGACATTTCAACCAACCTGTAGTCGTCAAAGGTAAAAGCATCCTTCAAGGGCAGTTTGCTGGCGTTCGGATGAGTCTGGGAATTGAAGATGAAGAACACAGAGAGTGGAGGGAAAGAAAAAGGAGAAAAGAGAGAATAAAGGACAAGACAGAAGGAGATATGGAGGTAGACGGCGAAAGGAGGAAAGAAAGAGAGAGCAAGAAAAAAAAAAAACACAAATCAGTCAGTGGAATTTCATTATGTGGCTGCCTAACAGATCCTAACAAGAGTGTAGCCAGGCAGAGAGCGTCCAGTGGTGCTATGCAAGGATCATGGTGGCATTAGCCCCCATACATCACTGTCAACTTAATTTGTTGTGCCCAGCAGCCGTCATAAATCTGCTTCATCAATTTGTGTGACAGAGAGCCACTGGTGCCACAGAAATCTACATTTAAAGCCACAGACTCGCTCCCTCCAAGGGCTCATTTGCAGCGGGTGTCATGGAGAGGAAAAAAAAAAAGCTACAATCCCGTAGAAAGAAAAAAAAAGTAGGGAGCAAAGAATGCCAGGGTCTAATTCAGCCGGCCCGTAGCACTCTCCTGAACATGCAAAATGAGCCATAAAAATAGACGTAGGTATGAAGCTGAGAGTGAAGGATATTCTTCTTTTTTTTCCCCCACAGGTGCTCTCACGGCTGTGTGTGTGGGTTTGTCCTGTGAAATGAAGCACCGTACTCCACAATGAGGTACCGTGCAAACCGTAATGGTGCTTATATGTATATAGCACAATACATCAAAAAGCTTGTGCTTGAATATCATAATCACGACTCAGGTGATCAGTCCATCACACAGAATGAGTGATAAAATTGCCCAAACAGATACTGGAACCAAAACAACATAAAAGAAAAAGTGAACTCGGCAGACTTCAAATGACAAATCACTTACAGATCTGAATACAAAATTAACTTCCTTAATAAAAGATAAAAAACCCATCTCTGCGACATGAGGGTTTTCAACTGTAGGATGCTGTTTTTTTAAAGATTAACATTGCTAAACCATTGCAGTGAATGTTAAATCAACATCCAGCAAATGTTTGAAAATGTAATACTCAAACGACAAACAGCTGACCATGGCTTGATGAAAAGCTGATAATTAAATGACTTAAAAAAATAATAATGTTTTTTTAAACAAATAACACTTTCCACACAAAATGAAATATTTTATTAGTTTATATATATAAAATATTTTGTTAAATTATTAAAATATTAACATTCAAGATTCAAGATTTTTATTTGTCACATACATGGTTATATGGAGAGCATATGACCAGAAGTGAAAGGGTAAGAAAATAAAATCCTCAGAGTAAATATTTTAGGTCAACGAAGGTTAAAGGTCAAAGAGGTTATCCCTGCAGTAGTCAATCAAGACTCATTAAGCTTAAACAGTACAAAAAAATAAAATAAAAAATCAGTGAATAGTAATATAAATTATAATGTTTGTCATTATTGCATGACATCAGAAGAACTTCTTTTATGGTGCTTTTTAAATTCATGCTACAAGCTTTTGTTGTATGGAAAGAAGCAGAATGAACACTGCAAAAGCATCTTTTGTGTTCCATGGGAAAAAAAAAATCATACAGGTTTGGAATATGACAACAAGGTAAGTAAATGGATGTTGTTTTTTTTTTTTTGAAGGATCCTTTCAAAGACCAATGCAATGGTTTCCAGGGTAATGCGCTCCTTCACAGATGTCTCCGAGACGTATGTGTGCTTACTGGAAAGGGGGCGCAAACTCCTTCTGTCAACCAAGTTGCACCATTAGGCTCACAAACTGATGAATAGGAGCATGAAATGCAGCGCTCAGAAAGGCGAGCGGCTAAACTTTACCTTCCACATCTCTCTCCCCATTAATCAACTTCCCTGACACTAATTGAAGCCCTGTATTCCCTCTCTATGCTCTCGAAAAACCCACACACACGGGGTGAAGACGGTGATACCATGTGGCCACATCATATCTTTACCTGTGACTCAGTGTGTCGGCAGAGTACAGTCCAGTTTTGATATTGCTGTAGCCCTACAGCAGAGCATAGGAACTTGTACTTCAGCTGTCCCCACTGTAAGCAACCAGGCAAGGTCTAACACGCTCAGGTCAATGAAGGTCTACAGGTCAGCTATGAATTCATAAAGCACGATATAATAACAGAGCAAAGTCTTTGTCCACTTCCTTTCATTTTAACCCCAATTCTGGCAACAGGCTGACTTTGGTAGCAGCGCTCATGTAGGATGATGGACAACCATTAAAAGATAAGCATTGGGTAAAGCCATCGAGTAAGAATTCAGTGGACTTGGTTTGAGCCTCACGCTGCAGATGAAAGGGAAGTGGTTCATGTAAGGATGGAGGGGGGGAGGGGGGAGTATTACAAGTTTTGACGGAAGTAATAGGGCAACTCTCCAGAGAGTCTCAAACGGTTCTCCAACTTCCTGTAGGAAGATGTGCTGAGGCCAGCTACACAAAGAGGAAAAAAACATCGTTGAGCATCGGTAACCATTATAGGCCACCTGAAAAGGGTTAAAGTGCCATTAATGATATTTTCAGCCCTCTGAGAGCTGAATACTCGCATGCCCGAGTACCTTAATATATTCAATTAAGGCAATAATTAGTTGAACAGAGTGATAAACCTCAGGGGGAAGGGCAAACCTGGCTGCAGAAAGGCCATGAAGAGGTCTGCCCGGATCCCTCAGAGCACTGTCGGTTAGGATAAGGCCTCTAGTCTGGAAAAATGTAGGATGTGTGCACATAAAGGGTAGTTTGAGAGGAAACGGAGGGAGTTTTAGACGGCGCGTTTGATGAGGTGTAGTTTTTGGAGATAAAGGGCAGCTGCACCGCTGCAGGTTCAGCTTGTGATGCATTAGCATCACCAGAGAGAGGTAATTCATCATGTGCCACAATGGCAACCACCGCGGCTCAGAGAGAGACGAGGGGGGAACGGCCCTGTAAAATCAATTAGAGAAAACAAAAGCTCCCACCACGAGCGCCTGCTCTCCTTAACGAGGACGGCGGGAAACGCGGCTAATTGGCCGGTGGCCTCCAGGAGGTCTTTCTGGAGCCGAGATCCCCAAGCACCCCATCCGCCGCACTGGCCGACATTAGAAGAGCTCGTCATCCGTGCACATGCTGAGGTTCAAACGGGATTGATTTTAATCCTTACTTCCGTTACGTCGCCTGTTTCAACATTCGACTTTGTGCATAAAAATGATGAAACGAACGTCGTCGTTCGACGTTGCAAACTCTCCCTCATTTTCAGAGCTGCATCAGGAAGGTCAGACAGATATCTTCCCAGGTGCAGAGAGAGGGGGTGGGATGAGAGCATACCACTGGGACCCTGTGTTCATTTCTCATCAACAGCGGCAGATGCAGCACACCAAGGTTACTTTTGCATTCGCTGCATTCCGGGGTCACCTTATGAGGTTCACCTCCCCCACACACACGCACGCATCCAGCCCAGCGAGGAACGCACGGCTATCATTGGTCCCCCCGCGGACACGGGAGGCGCTCTGATACTCCTCGGAGGGCACCTGGCGTTGCCGTTGACACAGCATATCCCTCTTCACGCAGGCAAATATATATAAAAAGCTCCTCAATTCCTGCAGGTGAAGGGCCTTGCTTTTCTCAGTTCTTTCCCGAGGAGAGAAGCCAGGAGGAGGGGGGAGGCAGGGACCAGATAAAGCAGGCAGTGGGAGGAAGTAGAAAAGGGGGGGATGCTGGGGTTGTCAGTCATGTGTGGAAGGTACAAATCAGGGTCAATTCAATTCAAAGCCAATGCGACAAGCTAATTTTCCAGCCCGGTCATCTGCGGCCGCCTCAGAAGAGAGGCTGACATTGACAGTAGTCATTACAGTGACACTGGCTCCCAACCTGAAGAGCGAGAGGAGAGGAGCGGACAGGACACTCACCGAAGGGCCAGCAAGACAACCCTCCCCCTCAACAGAACCTCTCTAGAAAAAATACAGAGGTTTAGATAAGCCAAAAAAAAAAAGTTACATGTTCAATTTCACTCTGAACTCCTACTCGAATGCACTCAGACTGAATCTTTGTTCATTAAAAAGTGCGACCAGTGTGGAATTCATTACACCAATAGGTCATGAGGTCCTCCAGCTTGATTTTAGCAATACAAACTTTAACCAAGTTCGTTTCATAGGAAGTAGTGTTTCATTTAGACCAGTATATTTAGATGCTTAACTCACTTCTGCCACCTAATGGACAATAAAAAGTTCAAGGCATATGCAAATTGATTTATTTTTTGATGACTGATGCCAACGGCTTAAAGGTAGCAGATGCATATATCCCAGTTTATTGTGTTTCCTGTTATTGGTCTCATTCGCTGTATAGAAAACGGTATAAATACACTTGATTAAAGTTATTAACAGAGTACGAGAAACAATAATACTGCTCCTAATTACACTCCAACCCCCTTTTTATAAACTAGAAAACATTTAATAAAGAAAATGTCAGCAGATTTGCAGACAAATGACAAATACATTAACTCTTTTGCATGAATATTTGATGCCTTATCTTGACAGTAATGTGAAATATTAGGTTTCTGTTCCCTAATTGACAGTCATCGAATGAAAGAAACAAAATGTACCGGCAGAGATTTTGAATGAAAATTGGGTAGAACTGGGAGAGGCATATTATTGCTTCCTTAATAGCCAAGAGGAGGTCCAGAGAAACGGGATAAAATTTATTGGACAGATTACAGTCCCATTGAAATGAACTGCCATCTCAATGTGTGATTTAATAATCATAAATCTGCATATTCAAGATTTTCAACACAACACTGAAATAAAATTTTATGGTCATATAATGCACTTTTTGTAACCAAAATGGAAAGAACGTGTTTTAAAACTTAAGAGGTAAGGCTACCACTGAATATTAAGCACAGATATTTCACTGGACTTATTTAAGAACAAAACTCAACATTTCTGTTTACCGTTTAGTTTGAATTGTGGAAACAAGTAAATGTCTTTACTTTTGAAGTGACAAGAAGATATTCTAGTCTAAAAATATATTTCAATTGTTCCTTATTAAAACAGAGCAAAAGCTATCATACCATTTGGCATATCACAGTCTTTTCTAACATCGAAATCTAACAATTTTGCACATGCATGCAAACTAATTCATGCTCATTTATGTTTTGCTTTGAAACTACATTAAGGGGTAAACATCTCCCCTACTGGCCAAAGATTGCCACTGTGGCTCCTGTCTCTGAGCCATGTCAATGGCAGCTTATCAGGGGCCCTGAAATTGGGTGCAAGAGGGCATTATAAAGCTCCTTTTACCCATCTCCAATGTGCCTTCAACGGCAGGGATCCTTTTAAAACTGGGATTCCTCACCTCAGCAGACCGCAGTGTAAAGGACAGCTATTCATGTTGGCTAGAGAGTCTGAATAAGTTGTGGGCGCTGATTGCTTAAAGAGCCCTTGCACTCAAACGGCTGGCAGTCCATGTATGAGAGACAGATAGGGCTATCAGTTACTGCACTGGCGCACTCATCAAAACTGCCATACATATTGAGCACAACTCTATGAGTCACTGCAAGATAGTTTTTGTACATATACGCCAACAATTAAGAGAGAATCTATGTGACCTTACATGGATGACTTTGTAGAAGTAGGCATACTGCCGTGCTGTGTTTTTGTATTGACTGAGTACGTCCTGTATGGCTTGTGTGGCCAGCAGGTGCGCGCACTTCCTCCTCTTCAAAGTAACAGGGGTGTTCATAATCAGCAGGCAGGGTCTTGATGTAGGGGCAGCCAGGTGAAGCTGGGATTGGCCAGTTCACACCGCAAGTGTAGAGCCAGAGTCACATTGCCCATGGCCTGCAGGATCCGGTCCTGACTGTACAGCGCCCTGTGAATAAAAGGTGAGTAGTTTAGGAGTCATCTGCAAACGTTTTCTAGACACAACTATAGGTTCTTTTCACTTTTGCTATCACACTAGGTTTTTATTTGGACCTGTGTAATTGAGCTGAAAGCTTCATATGTTTTGAAAGCCTAAGACTGCAACCAGGAACCCCACTCATGGAGAATTAAAGGAGTTCGTATCAGGTCATGTAAAACAGTTGTGGTAACATTATTAAAATGTACCATTGTGCAGACAGTTCAGACACCTCATCTGGGTTCCAACCAGTGTTGTTATTGTAACTAAAATATCAAAATCATTTTTCAGTAATTGAAATAAAGTTAAAAACAAAAAATGAAAAAAAATTTAAGGTCTAATACATTTTCTGTGGTAATCAACAGCATGTCACAGATGCCCTGTCGACAGAGCTCAAAGTGTATTTAACATTCCTGGAACAATAAAGTAACGTTTATATAAATGTGGTCTACATTTTCTCTGTGGGGAGAGATGTGACATGCCATGTTTTCAGAGTTTGAGGGTCAAAGATTGACATTGCTAACAACTATACAAAACCTCACCAAGGACAGAGTTCTTGGCAGATTCTACAGTCATCAGCATTTTTTCGAGGGATCCACAGGAACAGCTCCTCTGCCTGAAATGGAAGAAGAAAATGTTACATACAAATTTGTAGTTTAATTACAGGGCTAGTCCTGTCATGTGACATTCAACTTCCTTTTTTTTTTTTTTAAATAGCCTCTTTGTTAAATGCATTTTATAACTACGCAATTAGCCCAAAAAGCAACTGAAAAACGTCCATGAGGCATGTAGCAGCCATTCAAAATCCATCTGAACACTGACTCAATCAGTCTGGAGGTGAAGTATGATGTGGCAGTGATCAATAACCGCTATATATTCCCTTCTAAAGCCTAACAAGGACGATGATGAAAACAGCTATGACAGATACATATACACACCTATAATTACCACTTGGTCACTGACCATCAAGAAGGAACACCACAAAATAATTTACCATTACTGTATCTACAACCAATCTATAAGATGAGTTACTGTAGGTGTAGGTGGCAGAAAAAGGCAGCTGCCAGCATGTCACACAATGGACTGAATCTCGATAATACACCAGTTTTTGATGCCAGAATAAGACCTACCAGCATGACGATCTGGTTCATATTGCAGCTTATTTTGCTAGGAAACAGCCCATTTTAGAGACAAAGGCGCTGCAGGAACATAACTCATAAAAACAATAAACCAAGATGTATCCCGATCCGAAATACTGTATACTAAAACAGTCTAAAAAGTCTAACTAAAATAGACTTTATTTCCATTTTACCAACAAACAATCCCTGGTCTTGCTGAAAAAGAAACCACCTTGAATATCTTTGGCGGCCTTCCGGCCATAAAATCCTTCATCTGCAAAGTTTGGAGATCTCAAAACCGTCACAAGGAAGCCCCGCATTTCTGCAGCCCAGGGCCCCATCAGCTCGGAAGAAAAAAGGCCTCCCTGGTTCCCTCGAATGATACTGACCACCCTTGAGGAAAGAATACAATACCCAACATAAGCTGATTTAGCTATTGTATGTATACTGAACATCAGCGTGAGAAGTTTTTCTTTCTCTGTAATGATTTCCATTATTCTACAGCACTCTGCTGTATTATGTTAGTGTAAAACACACACCGTTGACCTAAATGGTGCTACCTATTACTCTTGTGGGTATCCTGCTGCATAAAGTGCTGTCTAACATTTATTCTAAATGGATATTTAGGTGTCTCTAATGCACATCTCTGAGAACTCCCACTGAGTATTTTATTAAACTAATGTGAGGACGATCTTACTCAAGTTCATCACATCACTGTAACCGAAGATATTTTTGTATCTGCCACAGTACAATAACTTATTGTGTATGAGCATATTATAGTCATTCTATCAGATAAAGAAAGGTGTAACATGCCATCTTTTGTTCTAATTATAGTAGACTTCCTCATACTCTTATGTTTCTCTTAAATGAACCAAAAAAAGCCAGTTTTATTCACCCTCATTTTGCTCTGAAACTTTTGATAGCAAAATGACAGGCCAAAACAAATGGCCAAGCTTTTCATTTGAAAAGAATTGAAAAAAAGTGCATGAGCCATACTGACGACGGTTTATTGTTCTTTTCTGACAGGTTTTGAAAGATTTATAGGATCCATCTCTATTCACCTTGCATTGTATGGGAAAAGATCTTTAAAGACATTCTGTAAAAATTCTCATTCATCCAGAAAAAAAAAGTCATAAGCACAAGTAAATGACAGAATTAATTTACAATCTGGGTGTTCCACCCCATAACACCATTTTCCAACCTCTTTATTCTTGAAACTAGGACAGTATAATACTTTACTCCTTAAAATGGCCAATGGCTATCACAAGGCAAACCTGCTACTAAAAAGCTTTAAACTGTTAAATCATAGTAATATGAAAGCAACTTTGTACCTTTCTGTTTCTTACTGATCTTCTTCCACCAGCGCCTTCGGGATCTGAACATATTCCCTCCCACTCTTTCCCATGAGAGGGAGGCAGTGCTGCTACACTCTGAATGGGGAAGAACTATTAAAGCATTCCAATAAGTGTATTTTAAGCAATCACTTATTCTTAGATGTACCAAAACACACTGTATTGCCTAGGGGTGGAAACAGCTCAGTGCCTTTCATACTAAAGAAATAGTCCACCAAAAATACCTTAAAAATTCTGGCTGAAAAGTTTTACTTACAATTCAGGCCATCCCAGAATGTAGATGAGTTTATTTTCCTACAATCAGTTTTTGGAGAAATTTAGCAATTAATGGTTACCTGCTCACCACCGGATCCTGTGGTCGTGAATGGGTGCCCGTAAAAATAAAGGACAACAAAGTAACAACGTAATCCACATGACCCCAAATCTATCAACTTAACCTCTTGTAAAACGCAAACGCTGTGCATTTCACTTGAGGAGAAAACAATCTTATGGATAGAGGAACTTGCATTTTAGCCAGAAGCACCATTTGAAATTTTCCATTTCGTACAAACACCACAAGCTTTTTGTTGCCTTTTCAGATTACTGTGAGGTTTTTTAAATCAGCTTTTTTGGCCTTTGATTCTGACGGGCACCAGTGTCACCCACAGAGGATCCCATTCATGATCACGTGTGTTCTAAAATGTTACATTTCTCCAAATCTGCTCCATTGCTAAAAAAAAAGAACTTTTCAGAGAAATTTTCATTTTTGTGTGAACTTTGGACTGATAACCCAACGATCCCATGAAATACCACCATAACCCTTGAGCACTTAACCTCAGGTGGCACCCATTCAGATAAAAGCTTCAGATTATTAACTACTAAATAGATTTTCTTAAACTTAAAGAAAACCATTCTACTAAAGAAACCTCAATGTTCAGTAGTCCATCTGCATACGTTTTGCCATAACAAAAAATATATTATAACATCCATGGAAATGCGAGTATGGGCATAATCACAAAAGCCGTTTGTGTACCAGTGATTTGCACATGAGTTTTGCTACTCATGAGAAGTAATCACATCCAACAGTATATCAGAACAAGAATGGCAGCCATTATTTATATTATTATACTCCAACTCTGCAGAAGTTCAGAGACTTAAATCATCATCTAATTTCGGAGAAGAAACGATAGAGCTGTGGCCCCGGTCCCCGATTTCTGGCCGGTCTTCACTCGGCTATTTTACCCATCTTGCTGGTCTGGGAGCGAGGATGATGTGTAAAAATAGCCCAGTTGAAAGCAACCAAAATGAATAAAAACACAAATAAAAATGGGTTATACTTAATGACAGTAAAAATATTAAGTAAAAATAAGCTACAAATTGATCAGGTTTCGTATCTGCTTCATGCAACCTAGGAAGTATGTTACAATATAAGAGCCAATAGTATGAGAAAGTACTGACTCTATTATACTCTTATCCATATTTAGGTCCAGTGGCACTAGGTACCAGCTACTAATTATTCATAATAAAAAAATGGTTAGAAACATGTGAATGTTTCACCATCCAAATAATCTCTGAACCTAAAATTCCTGCCAAGAAAGGTTAATGGTCTCTGTAATGTATCATAAGGAAAGTGTATAATAACATAATTATAAAATAATATGTTTTCGCTTAATTTTTAAAACACTGGAAATGTGATTTAATTTTATAACTATTAAAATATATTGCATAATTTAATAATGTACATATAAATGTTTTTTCTGCAGTTAAAAATAATCATTACTCGTGTTATGTAAAATTAAGCATGATGCCCTATATC
Organism: Cyprinus carpio; assembly: GCF_018340385.1. NCBI lineage: Eukaryota > Metazoa > Chordata > Actinopteri > Cypriniformes > Cyprinidae > Cyprinus > Cyprinus carpio. Next base: position 8,757,919 of record NC_056613.1, on the reverse strand, counting down.
TATTAATTATTTAAATTCTTTTAACTATTTTAATTTGTAGTAATAAACGATATAAAAACTTCTAAAACATAAAAAATACATAATAGTAATCATTATAATATTGTTATGCTACTATAAAAACTCCGGAATTAAGTATTATACTATAGAAAAATTACAGGATTCATAACAAATTTTATTTATTCAACAAGCTCAAATTCCTCAGATTTTAATCACATAAGCCGCCAATTTATTTCATATAAAATGAATGTGTCCATCAAATATTGATAAAGATATAAGCTATTACTAAACAAGATGAGGACCCCTTAGTTTCGTATGGACTGAACATGCCAACTTTTTATGAACACATATATAAAAGTAAGCGATTAAGATCACCAAATTAGATTTATAAGCAACTGGCTATATTATATATTAGATAATTAAATTGTTGTAATACAAAATTTTAAAAAATTGGATTTTGAATAATTATTTAGATCAGTATTATTATATACATTATATAAAATATAAATATATGTTATATAATAATAAAAAAAATAAATAATAATGCATAAATTTAAAAAAAAAATTATAAATCATTACGTTAATTATTATATACTATATAAATTACCATAATTACACATAAATATATTTTTTATTTACATCGTCTTAAAAATATCACATTTATATATAATAAATACTATTTCGTTACTATTAATTAAAATTATACATATATAAAATAATAAATATTCTAATATAATAAATATATCTATTTTTAAATAAATAAGATATACTATAAAATAAAGAAATTCAACTGTTCATATAAAGACGTCATCCATTATTTTTTTATAATCATTATAATTTAGATAAAATTTCGATTTATTTATTAATCCAGGAATATTTAAGTTAAATTAATCATAAAAAATTATTATATTTATTTATAAATATATATTTTTTGTATATATTATATAAATATAACAAATAATAAAAAATTTATCATAATAATAATTATTTATTTTATTATATTGGTTAATTAAAGTAGATAATACATTTAAATTACTATTTTTAATTATCTTACAGACCATTTAAATCATTATAATATACATTTATAAAACTTTATAAAGATTTTCTTAGTAATAATGTCATATAAATTTTACAAAAAATAAATAAGATTTTTATACTCACTCTGCATTCGTTCCAAGATTTAATTCATCATCTTTTTGGAGACACCGCAGCTGTGGCCCCGGTCCCCCCCGATTTCTGGGTCTTCACTCGGGCTCTTTTTTCCCCATCTTGCTGGTCTGGGAAGAGAGGAGGCTGTAAATAGCAAGTTGGAAAGCAACAAAATGAATAAAAACAAAGAAATTTGGTTTAACTTAAATATTATTCAACGTCGCTAAACTGTTAACGCATCTATTGGTTCGCGTTAAGGGCAAACTCCGTCTGCAAGTGAATTCATGTCGTGTGAGAGGAGTCGATCTAAGTACGGCTCTAGATTTCATAGTTGGTTTGACCACACAAACAGAAAAGGCTTGTGTGCCTTGTGATTGGAAGTTTACTTTTGGTTCATAAAATGACTATAAAGGATAAAGTCTGTGCGACGACCCCCCGTGATTCGCGGAGGGAAACCCGTCAATCACAGCCACAACAAACGTAACGCATAGCTATAAATCTTGTAAACCATTTTACACTGTATAATGTACATGAAACTGATCAAATAACACAAACTTGTGTCAGTTAACATAAAACTAATCCGCAGTTAATACTTTAATATGACTCGCCTCTGCGTATCTTATACCCTATTTCTAATACTGTCTGCTTCTCTAACTGGACAAATTTGGGCACTGCCAATACATTGTAAACCGCTATATCTTGAAGCTTTTTTGTTGTTGTTTATGATACCATAACTCATAATTAATCAAAAATATAGAAAAAACATGGGATTGGACCATTTTACTTTATTTAAAATGCTGTTCTCAGAGACGAATACATAAGCCCCCAATTTTCACAACCATGACTGTGCCATCAAATCCCCCAAGCCACTATTTACTAACATGACAGGCCTATTGGTTTACTGAACTGCAAATTGGATTGAAACACTTAAAGTAAGCATTACTTAAGGATCCAGCAAGAACCAGCAGCACTGGCTGACAGACTTAGTAGCAAAAGCACATTCTGGCAACTACATACACGTACATTCATAATACGAGATCAGTATATAATAATGATCTAAGCCAACTGGTGCCTTAAAATAACTCGGCGTGGCCCAATGCATTCCATTCAAACCCACGCAGTAGATGATCACAACAGCCAGCTTTCACATTACACACTTTTAAACACTGGGTGGTCCAGTGATCATGAATCATCCAAATGCATCAAGAAACATACAATCCATACATTCATTCATTTTCATTCATTCATTCATATGTACATAACATTTCATAATTCTGTCTGTCTGTCTATGACCCAGGTGTCTCAAAACCTGGTCAGTTGACTACATTAACATCTCTTTAATGCATCACAGGCATCATTTGCACAACGCTCATATACAGGGATTTTAAACGTTCAACAACATTTTGGGGAGCGTACTGAACCCTTTAAGCACGCCTACGACGCCCAGATATGCTGGCCTTGGTAGGCCGTCTCACAAGATTTTGAGACACATTCAATGTGTTAATAACCAGCATGCTTGTATTTTCGCAATATTTTGCTTGAATTACACACCCTTTTATAGCGTGCATGAGCGATGCATTTGCAAGCACGCGGCTGTATTATATGATGGTTTAAACTATCATAAACACCTCGGTGCTCATCTGCAAACATTATTTTTAATCAGAACTGAACAGCAAAAACTACCTTCCAATTGGACTGCACTGATCCTCCTGTCATCCTGAATTCAATCCTCTTTCTGTCTTCGTTTCCGCTTCCGTGTTGGTAAAAACCTAACTTGAACCGTCACATAGAGGTAAAGCTACTGCGCCCAATACAATTTGTCAAAAACGCGGATTGGCCCTATTCGTGCGTGTTAAAGTATCCCACGCCTTTAACATGTACAGGAAGCGTATTGTAATTGGGTAATGTTCCACATACGCAACTGCATACGGTGTGGAGATAATTTGGTTAAAGCGAAATAATTTCACTGATTTCAATTTTCACGATTTTCACGGTCGCTAAACTGTTAAGCGCATCTATTGGTTTTCGCGTTAAGGCGGCACTCCGTCTGCAGTGAATTTTACTGTTTCGTGAGAGGAGTCGAATCCGTACGGTCAGATTTTACAAGGTTGGTTTTGACCACACAAACGAAAAGGGCTTGTGTGCTGTGGAATTGGCATTTTACTTTGTGGTTAATAAAGTGACCATCAAAAGGTAAGTCTGTGCGAACGTGAGTCGCTGAGGAAACCGTCAATCACAGCCACAACAACGTAACGCATGCTTATAAATGTGTAACCGATTTATGATGTTTATAATGTGTTTTAAAAGTGATTTTTCATGTGTTTTAATGTGATTTATAATGTGTTTAATACTAAGTTATACTTTTGACTAAATCGATAATTCGATGTTTTATGCACCCACTTTACAAAAAAGTAGATTTCTCTTTTTTACTTCATACATGTATAGTTTTATATATTACAAATGTGAGCAGTACAAAAACACCTTGTTTACGTAAATTTAGTACAGTGTTGGAAAATGGGCAACCTCGTATAAAATGAATAAGAATAAAACCAGCTCATACAATGTTTAAGTTGTTTGCCTTCTAGGTTGGGAATAACATTTCTCTGATCCTTTGCTGGGAAAAGACAAAAAACTCAAGTCGTTCAATGCGTAAACATTACTGCAGACTCCGCAGCAAACCTCCAGTAGATGGGCCGACTCTGCCCTTTTTTCTGCGTTCATTTTTCTACAATTGCAAAAAAAAAAAGGATCCTGAGACTATACAAAGAAGAAGGATTCGGTTTTATTTCAAATCTAACAAGAGGGTTATTTGCATTTTATTTAGAATTTTTATTAGCTAAAATACAAGGTCCATTTCTCAGCTACATACAGCTTATTAAAAATATATAAACGCATGCTAGTTACAGGTATTCTACAGTAATAGTAGATATTTACATTGGCCTGAATTGTATGTCCTCTAGAATACAACTTCATGTGTTCCACATTTACAGATGATGAGCTACACAGAACATTGAATTTCATGAAGGATTCAAACATCAAATCCTTATTCACAAAAGAAGCAGTGCATTTGAAAAGAAAATAGGAAAATATCAGCATTTCAGATTTTTTTTTTTTTTTGTGTGCTTTTTAAACTGACACAAATACAAAAAAAGTCAGTAGTTTGTGTATTCTAGATCTGTTTATAAAGGACACTTTTAATTGGATTTCAAATTTTTTTTAATGTATGTGTGTAGTTCAACACAAATGATTTAGGTATTGTGTTCACATGAAACACTTCACATCATAGCAAAGACAATGTTACTGTGTTGTTAACAGCACACACTGTTTTACTGACCCTAATTCATAACGTATCCTTTTCATAAAAATATGCAACTATTTTCTTTACTTATGCAAATGTTTGCTGCTCATTTTGTTCGCATAAAACATCAGACAAAAAAAAAAAAACATAACACCGCCAAAAGCCACCTGCTGCATCCAGTGGTTGTGAAAAAAAAATAACATCCATACGAATGTAATTTCAGTCTAGCACTGTAAAAGTGCTCTCATAAATATACAATTTCAATGAAATATCCACATAACTTTAATACAAAAATAACTCTCGATCGGCAGAGGGATTTCGGCAATGCTCAAAATAGCTTTGATTTAAACAAACAATACAAAATTATGGCTTATCGGGTCACTGTTTTTTTAAAAAGAGCATTTTGTGGAATGCAGCAAGCATCTTTTGAGACAGTTCTTGTGTACACAGATAATGAATCTGAATTATAATACATAAAACTCAAAAGACATCTCATTTACTGCTTTCTCATTTACTTTCATTCATAAGACTTCGCTATATATCATGTACAGTAAGCACATAAAAGCTGTTGCCTGACGGTCTCATGAACTAGGCCTATAGAGCAGAATTAGACACTTTACAAAAAATTCAGCAAAAGAAGCTTATTATTAATAATGCAAACCTTACAATTGATCCAGTTTTCTTCAACACATACTGCATGGTCTGATTTCTTTCTTTCCGTTTAAGCAGAAATGTTAAGCTTGGGAAAAGGAATAATGGAAAGTGTGACTGGCTGAGGTACTTTACATGCTCTGATCACAGATTACGACATTAAAATGCTTTTTGAAATAGTGTACTGATGAAACCTCAGGCTAAACAGAAAACACGCATCACTTCCATACTTGCATTCGTTCAGCACAGAGTTTCTCTATTGCACCTATTCAGTTTCTAGAACGTGAAATACAGTTCCAGTTCTTTTTTATACAGAACTCAATTTGTAGACTTAAAACAGATTTAATGGAGTAGTTCAGCCAAAAATTAAAAAAAAAAAAAATTGCTGAAAAATTAACTCACACTCAGGCCATCCAAGATGTGTGTGTTGGCTTCTTTCTCCAGTTCACCAGTGGATCCTCTGCACTGAATGGGTGCCGTCAGAATGAGAGTTCAAACAGCTGATCAAAACATCATAAATTCACGCGATATTGTGAAGCGTGTTTGTAAGAAACAAATCCATTTTTAAGGGCATTTTAACTTTAAACCATTGCAATGACTCTCATTCTGACGGCACCCATTCACTAAAAGAGGATTCATTGGTGAGCGAGTGATGTAATGCTAAATTTCTCCAAATCTGTTCTGATGAAAAAAACAAATTCATCTACATCTTAGACAGCCCGAGGGTGAGTTGATTTTAAAATGATTTTCATTTTTGGCTGAACTATTCCCTTATCAGTACTTTTAATTATATTACTACCACACAAATCCATAAGGACTCATATACAATCAAAAGCACAGCATTGGGACACATTACAAGATATTGATATTGAATTTTGACTCCAACTGCTTTCATTTGTTTACTTACAAATGAAGACACAGAAAGCAGCTTCATTAATCACGATTGTCAATTTGGAACTTAAAGTAATATGCTTTGAGATGAGCTGGCATTTATAAAAACTGTTTGAAAAAAAGAAACACATTTTAATTAAATGCTTAAACTCGTGAGCTGGCCTGCATACTGTATATCCTTTGAATATTTCCAGGTAATATAATTTATTCATATAAAGTATACAGTATTATTTTAGAATATGTATTTTCTGTGAACCTGAGGAAAATATGTTATTCATGAACTACCTGAAAATTGGCCTTTTTTTTAATTAAAATGTTTTACTGTTATGTTTTGTTTTTCAGCTATGTTAATGGTCCATAATTAACACTGATGAATGAATAGAACTTGTTAATAATCAATGGCTGATACATATATAAGTAATGTTTGAGTTTAGTTGTAATGATAAAAGTCTGTCACATTCTGACGTGATGGGAGTGGCTCAAGTCAAAAATATATATACAACAACTGTTTGAAAGTTTGGGGTCAGTAAGATTTTATTATTTTTTTTAAATAATACTTTTATTTAGCAAGGATGCATTAAATGTAGCAAAAAATGAAAGATTTCAATTGTAAATAATTACTGTGCTTTTGAACTTTCTATTCACTGATGGATTGTTATTTATTTGTGTTATTTTTATGTTTATATTAGCTGTTTGTTTTAATTACTTTTTTCAACACTGGTAATTATTAGATTTGTTTGTTTTGTATTAATTCTTGGATAGTGTGCACATAAATAGAGCTATGATTTAGCTTGTGCTAATTGTGAGTCTATTATATGTTAAACTACCACCGGGCATCATAAGTAATAGGTTTGAAATGTCTCAACTGAATGCCATGGGCTGAAAGAAGCTGGCAGTAGAAGCGAAGTTTTCTTTGTGTGGTTTCCCGAAGTTGCCCAGTTCTGAGACTGACGGTTCCTCCTGTCATATTCACAGATTTGTTTGTTTGTTCGAGGCCCTGCTGGGTCATTGACATGGAAGCTACAAAGGGCCTTTGAACTGGTTCCCAGAGAGATGTTGGCGGATGGAGGGTTTGGATCCTGCTGCATCACCGAGCTTACGCCACACCACCTGAACACACAAAGCAAACACACAGTTCAGTGACAGTTCTTTTGACTATATGAAGTCTGGTAAAATGAAAAATGTCCTCAAACTATTCCTTCAGTGCTATCACGCAGCATGTTCTGGAATGAAGATGTGGTCATATAATGTGTGATGGTATGGATTTTTGATATCGTGTGTAATGAATGATAATGATGATTTGATGTTTGTATTCAGGAGACAAGCTTCCTAACAGAACGTGTAAGCTATAATGTCATAATATAAATAATGTGTGTATGTTTTTCTCATTCTACATATTTTTTTAATTGTAAAAGATTAGTAATAACACAGTAAACCAGCTAAAATCTTTATGGAAAAAAAAGAGAAGAAAAAATAAATGTTTAAATTAAATGTAAATGACTGATTTAATTGATTGTAACACTTTTTATGCATTTACTATTTCTATGTATTTATTACAAATTAAATATATATATATATAATATATATATATATATATATATATATATATATATGTATATATATATATATATATATATATATGGCACCTAATAAACCAACACAAATATATGAATAAAAAAAAAACAAACAAACAAAAAAATACTTAAAACTTTAGGGGGAAAAAATTACAATCTGAATACATAAAAACTAATTTAGATGAAGAAAAAAAAAAAAATTAAAAGACTTCTTAGCGAGAAGTGCTAAATATATTCCTATACTTTTATTAGAAGAGAAGTAAAGGCCCAAAAAATAAAATTCTGGAAGAATTTTTTGAGAATTTTACATTCTTAGGGAATAGTTATATAAGTCAATATATATTATTATATTTTTTAAAAATCTATTTGCATATAATAAAGTGAAGAATTCCCAAGTTAAGCAATGACTCACACAGAATGAGCTTCTAAAATGGGGGCTGGTTGGTGGGGTGGGACTAGGGACTAATTACGATCAGAAAAGAAAGAAGCCCTTGTGTTATGTGAGATTTTGCTATCTGAGGTTCTCCGTGCAGGAACAGAGCACAGGTCCCAGATTCCAGGGGCTCTTCAGGGAGTTGATAAACCTGCATTGTTTCAGTGTTCAAGCTATTTTAATTGCATGAAAACTCTGCAACAAACACCCCAAGGACTTTTGCCAAGGCCTCTCATTAAAGTGGTCTGAAAGTGGGTCTCTGTTGTGTGCAACACTGAAACAGTGTCCTCAATCAAAGCGATGTAATCATACAAAGCGACAGGACAACAAACACATGGGAAAGGGAGCACAAACTTACAGCCCCTTTCTGTTAACAGGGTTTTATTAATGGACAGGAGGCAAGTAAGCTGGGGTTCAGGGTAGGGGGAGGCAGATGGGAGATGTTTCTAAGTACTCACATTACACCATCTCTCTGACAATGGCTTTTCTCTTTCTCACTGAGATCCTCCTCGTAGTCCTCCAGGATCTCCTGTCTAGGTTCTCATGGACTTCTAATACCTACAAAGCAAATGAACAGAGGTGCTCGATAAATAAAGCAACACTATTACTATGGCTCAAACATTACTGACTTGAACAAACCACCAATCCTAATTATTTACACGTACTGTGCAACTCTTAAGGCACTGTTTGTGCAACAAAATGAATAATATCTTAAATCAAAACGGACTTTGGCTTTACTCGGCAGTGTTAAAACCAACAGCGCATATGCTTACTTCCCCCGAAAGCCACCAAAATAAAAGCTTGGTAATTTAAGGTTTGAAATGTAGAAAATTCATATAAAAAATGATTAAAATTATTTTTTTTTTAAATATTATCATTGTATTTTTAAGTGTATTATAAAATAATTGTATTTTAATTTAATAAAATTTAATGTAAATTTAAAATATAATAGTATTATCACTTAATTTAGTTTATTTAATAATTTCTTAAATAGTTATATTTAATTTGTATTAATAGTTATATTGATATTTATACATTTATATTAATAGTAAAACAAACTGTATAAATAAAAACAATTAAAATATAATAAAAGTTATAATTTATATTTTCCGACATATAATGTATATGTTTAAGTATTAAAATTTCTTAAACTGAAATAAAATTGAAGTAAATATATATAAAACTAATAAAATAGCAAAATTACTAATACAAATTCAAATGAAAAGTTAAAAAGCTCATTCAAAATATTTTTTCCAAAATGTTCTGTTGTCTTTCAAACATCAGAGATCCAACAAATCACAGAAAATCCTCTAGGTGGCAGTATTACTATAACAAGTAACAGGAACACTCACACTGAAAACTGATGGTTTTAATTCTAAAACCTCTGCTGAGTGAGAAGTGAGAAACCATGAGAAGTTTTTACCATGAAACTTGATCTAATTTCTGTAAAATAACCCCCCCCCCACACTTTTTACTGATAGACAATGAGGGATAACAGAGAAAACAAGAAAATATACGTAAGGACAAGTAAGAATGGCTTGATTTTGCAATATGTGCAACAGAAACTTACTTTCATGGCATGGACAACAGCCTCTGGTTTCTGTGCAGCCGGCAGGTATCCTGTGATGGGGGGCGGCAGATCATCTTCTGGCATCTGCGCAGACCCCTGTAGACAGATGGACACACATTCATCACGATCAAAAATCACTCATATTGCTCTCTCAGATTACCAGAAGTGATTCGAGCACTGCAAAAGCCCACGCTGTTTCACTGAGTCAACTAAGGCTCGAAATGGGTTAAAGCATCTCATTATAACTCATCTCTGCTTGGACCCCCTTCATGGGTACACATCAACAAAGAACTCTTTCAGTGCACGGGGTCTGGTGAGCCCCTGTTTAGACACAGCCCTTTGAGTCCCATTCTAGCGTTAAATCCACAACAATTGAACTGGCATTTCAGCACTGGGGTCGGGAGAGGACCCCTGGATGGAAACTGCAGCTCACTTTTGGCCTGGGAGAACAGGACTGTGATGTTCACTTGCAGCTGCCAGCAGGTTTATTATGGGCTAGAGCTGTGGGGAGTTTACCCTGGACTGACCCGAGTACATCCCGAACCAGTGGTCGCTGTCATGCAGAACCAATGGTCGCTGTCATGCTGTCATTCATTTGCCAGTAAAAACCAAGCAGTGCTCAAATATGGATTTTTTTCTATACTAAATATTATTCAATGCAACTCACAATATATTCTTACACATAGGCACAGTTACATTCTATTTACATTCCAATATGCTGAAATGGGCTCAGAATGCTATAGAACAGCCTTGCGTGCTTTTATTCTGTTGACCTAAAACACTATTTCAACAGATTATCGATTACTCAAAATAATCCATTAAGAAGCAAGTGGCATCTCCAGGCATTAACATGAAATAAGTGATCATCGCATTTGTTTGGAGCCCAGTTTTGAAGCCTTTCCATGAGGAACATCTGTGTGATTGGCTAGCGTGCCTAGTGCTGTCACAAACAAAGCAGAAGACTATAGATGCAGCCAAAGTTCATCATATTTCTATAGGCCTATCAAATCCAAGTCCAATAATACTAGATGTTCTGAAGAGCCTTACTAAAGCCTCTATAAACTCCCACTGCTTATCTATCATCTGTTTAATCTGCAAAATGCATTGATCATAAACACCAAATCACAGACTATATCCTGGATTAAACAAATCCACATGAATACTGCTATGCATACAACCTTACTCTGATGTATGCAGCACATTTCAATAAAGAAGACAGGAAAATGTAGATGTTATAGCTATACAAGTTATATTGCCAATTAAAATTATTTATATTGATTTAATGTGATGTGTGAAGAATTTTTTAATGTTACATAATGTAAAGATTGCTATATAAAATAACATTTTCAACATTGATAATAATAAGAAATGTTTCTTGAGCACCAAATCAATAAAATTATGATGAAATGATCATGTGAAAATGAAAAATGATGGCTCTTGAAAATTCAGCTTTACCATCAAAGGAAAAAAATATATTTTAAAATATATTCAAATAGAAGGTAGAATTAGTGTTTTTACTGAACTTTTGATCAAATACTGACCCCAAACTTTTAAATGGTATTGTGTATATATACATTTACATTTAGCAGACGCTTTTATTTCCACACTACATTTTAATAGTGTTATGTAACTCTAAAACAGCACCAATCTGCGCTGATTACCTCTCCCCAGGTAACTGCTAACAACAGCAACTGATCTGTTTGCTTCTACGAACCTGATTATTGTTTCAGCAGCTCGCCGCTGCATTATTTAGTGCCATCTCCCCCCGTGATTAAAGCGAAAGTTTAAAGCCATGATAATGAAGCCATGAGCTCGCAGACAGGGCTGCAGCAGCCTCTGAGGACCACTCTCTAATTGATTTCTCCTTCCTGTGGAAGCTGTCCCTCATATTAAAGTGGAGCAGCTGTGCTGTTTTGGCCTGTCAGAGCTGATGATGAGTGCACTGATTAGCTAAAGCACCAGGTTCGCAGATGACCTTTTTTGAGGACATGAGTGGATGGGAATGATGATGAGGATGATGATGATGATAATGATATCTCAGGAGAAGAGAGGAATAATAAAAGAACTTTTAAGGACAGAACATATTCAACAGCATTCAGTTTCATCCCTTACAGCATTGTGGGCTTTGTCATTGGAAATGTTAAACTTTAGGGTTGGCTGAATTGCTCCTATAAGGTCATTTTTAGGTTAGAAAGGATATCTAAAACAATGAACGAATCAGCACCGAGACAGTCTCCAGCAGAGATCAGAGCACAAGAAACCTCCTGTAATCCACAGGAAATGACCTACGAGTACAGCATCTTTTTTTTTCTGTTCTGCATTATGCATATTAAAATAATAAAATAGTTCTCATCCAAATACAAAATACACTATCTTTCAAAAGTTTGGGGTCAGTAAGACATTATTTAAAGAAATCAATACTTTTATTCAGCAAAGATGTATTAAATTGATCAAAAACAGTAAAGACTTTTAGATTGTTGCAAAAGATTTCTATTTCAAATTAATAATTTTTATATGCTTCTGAGCTTTCTATTCATAAAAGAATCATGAAAAAAATGCATCAACACAAAAATATTAAGCAGCACAAACTGTTGATGATATTAATAAAAAATAAAACCACAAAAAAAGCTGACATTAAAGACTATGGACCTGAAAAATTAAAATAACTGAGTTATTTGACAGACAAATCAGCTCATAATAAACAATTGATTCTGATAACATTCATTTTTTATTGTGTTTCTGTTCTCTTATTTCAATATCGCAACTGACTGTAATGCAACAGTTGTTTTATTTAGTTCATTTGCAAACAGTGTGGTTTATTTCTAAATTAAATCAGGATAGACTATTATACTAAACTGTATTGCATGAAGAATGCACACAACAAACTGGTAAATACTTGTTCTACATATAGGTGGTCCACAATTTTTATGTTGAATTTGTCTACTACCTGAAAAAGTTTAAGAAAGTTTAACTCATATTCTTTCATATACATTTCTCTGTCATTCAGGCTGATGTTTTAAGCTCCGTGGCATGGGTCAATTCTCATCTGCATCAACAAAGAGCAATGCAGAATCCTTAAACTAGCTGGAATTGCAACAGCTAATTGTTGTCAAATCTCCAAATCGGCTCAACATGACAAATCTTTTTAAGCTGAACTGTGGTTTAGTTTTTGGCTCTGATGCAAAATAATGAGGTCATGTCAGATTTAATCAGCGGGATACGTACATTCTGTAAGGTGTCCTGAAACTGGGATAGCGAGGAGAGCTGGGACTCTGAGTGATACGGGGACAGCCCTTTCCGAAGTGTCTTCAGATCTCCCATGTTCCCCTGCTGTGGAGAGAAGCAGAAATGTGTCAAACACAGATTATTTGACATAATTAGAAGGATTAACAGACGAATCATACCCAAAAATGTTCCAGTTCCCTAGATGAATCAAAGTGGAAACAAAAAAAAGATCAAATGTACAGTACTGTACACTATTGTTTGAATGTTTGGGATCAGTTTTTTTTTTTTTATAAATACTTATTAAAATCAAAAGTGACTTCTTTCAAAAACTGAAAAATCATACAAATCCCAAACTTTTGTACAGTATATTTTTTTTGTCATTTTACAGTTGTATTTATATATTTATATGGGGATTTGATATATCGTTCTGTATTAAGTTATATATTATTTTTAGTTGTTATGTGTCATTTTAACAGATGCCAAAGATAGTCTTGCTAAAGGGAATAAAAGCAAGAAAAAGTATTTATGTTATGTGGATGATTGTTGCAGGAAATGTCATTAAATACCAGATTATGTGTTTTTCTAAAATGTCATAAGCCTATTAGAATTTGAACTAAAATATAAACTCCATGAATGAGTTTGAGACGTGGAAAAAGTGTAGAACTCCATCTGTGACACTAGAAAGATCCGAGACTGGGTGTGTGATTACAAGATAGTAAAGTATCAAACCCTTTAACCCTCTAGTCTCTCTGAACACTAGTTGGTTGCGGATTAACTTCTAGTGGTTAACCAATATGGGTCAGCATACCATAACATATCATACCGATTCAATAATTCTAATGGGAGATTTCAATTGCTGATGCTGATAACGTCATCTAACATCAGATAATTATTATAAGCCTCTGAGTTGTTAATATGACTTAATTTGTAATAATGAGTGGTCATATACTGCCAACACAGAAACTGTCCAGACAGATTTACTTCCACTTGCTTTACTCCAGATTTCTGGCATGGGCCAGACAGTCGCTGAGGGATCCAGAGAGCACTAACACAGCCAGTTTATAAATACAGCTGCTGCCTGACCTCATCTTATCATCTCCTCTGGTCTTCAATGTTGATCAAGACAACATTTAAACACTTAAAACTGACAGTACTGCAAATTTTATTGTTTTAATCTGAAGAACATAAATCGAGCTCATCTATATGCTTTTACAAAATGCACTCAATATGACTTAAAAATAAAGATCTAGCAATCCAAGCACAAAGAAACCGCAAGAACACCTTCCCGTCGTCTATCATTATGGGTATAAACCTGAAAAAAAAAACAGCATTTGTTATGGAGCAGAATGTGCTGTCCTCAACATATCTGACTTCAGAATGATAACAAAACCCTTGCAAAAATGTTTGCGAATGAAAAATAGATAGCGGATGGTACGTGATATTTCCTGAGTGGTGATCTGAGAAGAGGGTAAAAGGTAAAAGAAAGCAAAGCAGAAAGCTCTGGAACTGAGAGGTAATGTCAGTCACGCTTCATAAATAATGACCTAAGAAATTTAGCCAGAAGGCACCTGTTTAAAAACCCTTATCTCTGCATATTTGAGTGTCACAGCCATGAAATACCTTCTGAACAAGAGAAACCTTGTAAAAGATCATGGCCTTTCCTACTTTTCATACCTTTCTAAAACAGACAACAAATGAAAATCTCTCTACACAATAAAGAATGAATGAATTTCCTCCATAGTAAAAGCATCTGTGTGTGATTATCCCCATTTTGGTTTTCTTGTCCCTTAAGTTGATGGCTGCTGTGTGCAAACAGCGCACAAAGGGATTACTGGAGCTTAATCGAGGTTATGAACTTTTTCAGGGAAAAAGGGTTGTTTTAAAACTTTTCTCCAATGTTTACGTGTATATGTTCCATAATTGCCCATGTGTACTAATATGAGCTCTGCCAAGAAAACAGTGCCATGCAACACCTGATTGTACTGAAGGGTCTTATATGATGAGAAATATAATTTTATGAAATAAAACATATATATATATGAGATAGGAATTTTGGGTTTTCATGAGCTGTATGCCAAAATCATCAGTATTAAAACAATAAAAGACCTGAAATATTTCAGTTGGTGTGCAATGAATCTAAAATATATGAAAGTTTAATTTTTATCATTAAATTATGGAAAATAATTAACTTTTTCACAATATGCTAATTTTTTGAGAAGGACCTGTATATATATATGTGTGTGTGTTTGTGTGTGTGTGTGGATCCAAGGATGCAACACACACACACACACACACACACACACAAACACACACACAAACATGCTCAACAAGAATGCATTTATTCTGCATTACACTGATCAAAAGTGACAGTAAATACATTTATAAAGTTACAAAGATTTCTATTTCAAATACCTGTTTTAATTTTGAACCTTCAATTCATCAAAAACATCTTGAAATTATAATAGTTTTCACATCATGTGACACATGATTCAATGAAAAACCTATTAAGTCATTATTTAATTGTAAATTATTATTACAATGGCCCTTTTCAAAATAAAAGGTATCTTCTCAATCTTTTTTAATCAAACAACTTAATTATAAGACCATAAAGACTGGAGTGAAATGAATTTCCTTCTGCCCGCAATGTTCTACTGAGCATGCATAATTGAACACAGGCTTGACCCCATGAATGAGATCTTTGGCATGGACTGATGACCCTGCAGGTAACAACATCCTCTTAAGCCCTACATTACACAGCTAAACGCAGCTCACTATGTGGTTTACTACCTTTTTGAGGAATACAGTGGGAAAAGTTCCATCAGCTAAAAGCTATGTAAATAAAATGCTCATATTTCCTAAAGTAACAGAAAGAATGCCCTTGATCAGCCATTGCTGAACAATATAACATCCAGAACAAAGAGAGATATCTTTCCTCAAAGAATTGAGTTATCAATGGAGCCAATAATAGGAAAACGAGGCTTCATACATCATCAGAGAATGTACAATATGAAAAATTAGCATTAGAATATCATAGATGAGTGTATGCAATTAAACTGACAGCAACTAGTCACCTGTGACGTCTAAATATATTGAGATGAATGTGCTATATTTGACTATAAATCTGGACTTAGAAAAATGGGAGATAAAGACCATCTGAAAGAGAAAATTGTTAGTGACAGATCTGTATCTTTGTCTCATATAACTCTCAGAGCTCCAGGGCCTTTTGTTTAAAGCTGTTACAGTGTCATAATAAGAAATCAGAGTCCCATTTCAGCATCAAAGCTTTGAGATTCAGCCAGCGTTATATATGTAATCTTAGTGCATGACATGCATTAAAGGAACAGTTCACCCACAAATGAAAATGTACTCAGGCCATCCAAGATGCAAAAGAGTTTGTCTGCATCAGAACAGATTTGGAGAAATTTGTCATTACATCACTTGCTCACCAATGGATCCTCTGCAGTGAATGTGTACCGTCAGAATGAGAGTTCAAACAGCTGATTAAAACCTCACAGTAATCCACATGACTCCAATCTATCAGTTAAGGATTTGTGAAGTGAAAAGCTACATGATTGTAAAAAAAAAAAAACATCAATAAAAGGTGTTTGAACTTTAAACGGTTACGTCTGGTGAAATACCAGTCCATAATTCAGAATAATGTTTCCTTGACTTAGAAAGTCCATCCCCATGTATCCTCTTACATCAAAACCACCAACATATTTGCCTAAAACATGTTTTGGAGTGTTTTTGCTTGTAGGCAGTGCTTGATCTGTACATATTTCTCTGCAGATTCAGATGAGTCAGCTTTTTCACAGAATTTTGATCTACATGACCAGTTTTCACTCTCTTTGTCCCTTAGAATTGTACTGGCTGATATATTAATATGTATATTTCTATATGAAAATGACCCTGTTATGATTGGTTATCATCTGGATTCTGAACTAGGAAGGAAGCTTTGGGTTTTAATGACATGTACTGCACCTTTCTATTACCAGCAGAGTTTAAAGTCTAGACTCTTACCTGGGATAACAATTGCTTGTTGTCATCTTCTAAAATCCGGACTTTAGTCTCAAGTTGGCGGATGTAGCTTGAAGATGAATCTGCACAAAGAGTAGAGGGGAAAAAGAGAAAATTAATTAGAAAATTTGGAAACTGGCATTTTTATATATAGAACATCACCTGAACTATAATTTAAAAGTTTGGGTCAGTAAAAATTTTTTATGCGTTTGAAAAAAGTCATGCTGTATTTATTTGATAAAAAACACAGTAAAACATTAATGTGAATTGTGAAAATTGTGAAATTACACTACAACTTGAAATAATTCTAAATAATTCTAATGTTGATTTGGTGCTCAAGAAGCTTATTATTCTTATTGTTCTTATTATTGTCATTGCTGCTTAATATTTTTGTGGAATTTCAGAACGAATAGAAAGTTCAAAAGAAAATTTATCTGAAAAAGAAGTTTTAAAAAATTTAATATCCTTTACTTTTGCTTCTGATCAATTTCATGCATACTTGAGAAATAAAAGTATTCATTGCGTTAAAAAAAAAACTTTTTGGACAGTAGTGTGTGTGTATATATATATATATATATATATATATATATATATATATATATATATATATACATACATATATATATATATATATATATATATATATATATATATATATACATATATATATATATATATATATATATATATATATATATATATACATATATATATATATGATACTGATATACTGCTGATCATCTTGACTCTATTAACTTTCCTGATCACATTCCTCTAAATTGCAATTCAATCCTTTGCGATCAGGACAGTTAATAGAGTCAAGATGATCAGGAGTTCTGTGTTGCCCCTATTTTTTCAGCCTGTGTGATTTTTTTTGGCCTTACTCAAGTTTCTCCAAACATAATTTCTTATGTTATGAAAACCATTTTACTGTGAAAACTCCCTAAAAGTGATTTAGTAATCCCGGAATCTGAGTCATGTTGAAATAGTGCTGCTTTCTATTAGGCACTGACATACAATACCATATCCCAGAATGCACTGCGGTAAATAGAAGACATCTGTCAAAGCAAAAGAAAGACGCTGAAAGACGAACGTTTTGCACAGTTCACATCCTACATGATCACATAAAGGCTTATACTTTAAAAAGCTCATTTAGACAAAGCAGACATCTCAAATCAGGAAATCTACACTGCCTTTGACACACACAAGCTGCTTTCATTTAAGCCATCTGACATCTGTCTCCAACAGAATCAGACGTCAAAGAAACTAGAAGCAAGGGTAAACAAACTGATTTCATGTCTGTGAAGTAAAACCCAATGAATCAGGATTAAAAATCTTTTAAATAAAAGATTTTAAGATAAAAATCTTGTGTGTATGCTGCATTCCCAGCATGCCTTTCATGACCTTTGATGGAGGGCCTGCCGGCCTGAGTAGATGCAAACAGGAGCATGTCTGTCTCATAATTTTATGTTGAAAATCCTCAAATATCCCTTGCATACTCAAAACCCTCCTGAAAGAGACCAAGAGGTGCTTAGTTATCTAAACATACTAAAATATCTAAATCCAAAGATGTATTGTATGCAGTCATCTGGCCAATATCTAAGTAAGGATTGTGTGATTGGACAGATAAAGGTAACGGAGGTCTTCAATGACAGCAGAATGAATCATCAAGGAATTTCTTGCTTTCATTTACTCTGAAAGACCAAGGGGCCCTTTGGTGACAGAATAGGGACCTCCTGTTTAATACTGTATACAAATGAGTTTTGTATTTTAAGCCTGGCCTAAAATAACGTTTTATATAGTATCATATTAAATTATTTACATTGCACAACAATTAAAATAATACAATTTAATAATGAAACATTTATCCTTTACCATTTTTATTTCTGAAACATTTATTGGTTGAAGTTACCTAAAATTTTATTCTGTTTTATTTAAAATTCTATTTTATACACTACATATTAAAAGTTTGGAGTCTGTAAGATTTTAAAGCCTTTAAAGAAATTAACAAGGATGCATTAAACTGATCAAAAATGATAGTAAAAACATTTAAAATATTACACAAATGTTTTATTTCAAATAAATGCTGTTTTGAAATTTCTATTCATCAAAGAATATGAAAACTATATTACATTTCCACAAAAAAAAAAATTAAGCTTTTTTTTTTAACAAGAAAGTTTCTTGAGCACCAAATCAGTAAATTAGAATGATATTTTAAATTGTACAAATATTTAGCAAATTACTATTTTGTGTATTTCTGATCAAATTAATGATCAGAAATACACAAAATGAGCATGAGAGACAGACTACAAACTTCTGAACGGTACTATATTTTCACAAAAATTAGTTTGAGATTGTCGCACATGTTTCTGCTCACACTATCACTGATACGCTTCATAAAGATGTTAACAACATCAGTCAAGGATGGGCCGCCGACCGTTTGAAATGAGATTCAAAGGTTAGTCTCTTATGCCCTTTGAACCCAGAACTAATAAACCAATCCTCATTTTCCAATCAATCATCTTATGCTTTTCCGGCCATTTTGTATGTTTCATCACAGTGAAATCAATGATCAAGACCGTTATCACCACCAGGTGTCACTGCAGCCTCTTGATACTCTTACAGTATCTGATGATCCCTTAATGAGGAGCACCAAACCAATCACTGCATTTGTTTTTAATTAATCTCTAACAATAATACATGCATGAAGATGGTGATTTGAAAGGTAATTTGATTTAAATAACTCTGGGATGGACACATGTTTATGTGCGGCCTACCAGAGCCATAGTGGTAGGCAGAGGTCCTGCTTCGTTAATCCTCTTTGCCAATCCTTGTGACCCTATAATCTAACTACAGTACATCTGATCACCTGACACACAGCCAAGCTGATTAGCGAGGCTGTCTACAAATCCTGACCGGTTCTGCCATGTACATAACCCCCGCCTCAACCCACCTCTGGCGTTCCCCACCGCTGACTGGAGCGGCGTTCCATTCACAGCCAGAGAGTCTTTTATCTCTGCAGGGCTGCAATGCAGCAGGAGCTCTTTGAACATGCGAGAAAAATAGTTTTCTACACCTCTCTGTAATGTTTTGTTGGGTAACCCACAGAAATGAGGTATACGCCCAGATCTGAATACAGCCATTATCCGCGTAGAGAATTAATAGAGAACTGCACAAGCTTTCAATTGTTGACAGTGGAAAAACGAAGGGGATTATGAAAGGAACTTAAACACATACGTAGTCACATTCAAAAAGGACAAAAATAAACTCCCCCGGGTTATCAGACGAGCGACAGGATGGTCGTGAGAGCATCGCCCACCTCTAGCAACCTCTGCTCAATTAGACATTCTCTGCTGCACAGCGTCTGCCTCTATGCGCACAAGCGCTGTAGGCTCTTCAACAGAGCACGCAACTTAACATTCAACTCTAACAAGCTGTCCTACTGTGCCTTTACAGAAACCAAGAGAAACACGTGTTCACGGTAATGCCAGATCTACAGTATCTGCTATCGTGCTGGCAACATCTCAGGGTGCGCTTGACTTAATTGAAGAGACACTGTGATGTGGAATAGCCTCAGAGAAAGTCTCCCTCTGTCTTCTCTGATCCTGTCATAGTAGTGACCCACTTGTAATGCCATGTTTTTAGTCTTTCTGTCGAGTCTGTCTGCTTGAGATGTGGTCAGTGTTTTTAGCATTAATGAGAATTCAATTAAAACTTTTTCTGTTAATTGAAAATAAAAATGAAACTAAGAATAACTGAAAAAAAAAATCAAAACTAAAAAAAAAAAAATTACTCAGAAATAATTTTTTTCAGTTTTAGATTTCAGCACTTTTTGAAATAAAATAGGCTAAAATAATCAAACATTTAAAATAAAATTAAATTAAATTAAAAATAACAACCCACCTGAAAAATGTAACCCTCTGGTGCTCTACGGTCTTTTTTTTTTTTTTTGGTTCATTTGTTTGTTTGTTTAACTTAATCAGAATGGTACAAAACTTGGTAAAAGTTTTGCCACTAAAAATGTAAACAAACAAATACGAATGAGAAACAAATTTCATCTAGTGGAACTGTTTGGTACTGCGCCCAAACAAAATATTACTGAAAGCTAATTTTTTAAATGTCAACCTCATATTTGGAACACAAATTGTCTCAAAGTTTCAGACTAAAACATGTTTTGGAAAATATATATTTCATATAAATTAGAAAATATTATTTTTGTGCATTTTCCAACATTTTTCATCTGCCAAGTGTCTTCTTTAAAAATACACCAAACCTAAGTCTGTGCTAGACCCCTAGAAATGCAAAACAGTAAATAAATAAAAAATATATAGTACATTAATTTAACTCAAATTGAAAGTAATTAAATAAATCATTAGGTCATTTTGACCGCAACATGAGGAGCACCAGAGGGTTAAAACTGTTAAACACTTTGAAATGATACTAAGACACAAAATCTTTTGGCAGCCCTAAAATACGTAAATACAAAATAACAGAAACATAAATTGAATCTAGAAGAGTCTATAAAAACGAACCTAAAACTAACAATGAAATAACGAAAACTAATAAAACTAAACTAAATTAAAAAGGCCACTTAAATTTAAATTGGGAAATAAAACAGAAAAATTTATTTAAATATAAAATAACTCAGGCCATGTCAGGTGTTTCAGCTAGAGTCACATTAAAGTGATAAAAAGGTCAAGGAATAGTGGATAGCAGTTAGGATGCTCATATGAGAATTTTGAATTTGGCTTGACATATCTGTACCCTTAACTTTTATCCATAATTTCCTGTTCTCTCCCAACTATAAATCAATAAAAGTGACAAAAACATTCACAGCTGTGGCTCAGGACAAGGAACCCAGGTTCAAGTCAAACCTGGGTCACACTCCCTGTCTACACTAAACCTTCCCATCAAAATAAGTCAAAAAGTCCAAAAAATAAATCTAGATAACTGTCCAAAAACAGTTGGATATTGTAGTCAGCTCCATTCTGCAGGCTTCACCCTATCCATTTGTTAGCAGCCAATAAATTCTCACAAGAGTTTCCACAGAATGAATGTTACCATATAGACATTACTAATAAGGCCAAGAAATAGAAAAAAAAAAAAAAGCATACATTCTTTACAGGTTGGACAAACATTAGCTTGCGATGACCGAATGGACCTCAGAGGCAAATAACTCTGAGGACTTTGATCTCCAGCACACATTGGTTACATAACTTACATAATCTTAGTCTTGTGATGTCTGGAAACACTGAAGATATTACAGTAAGGGTGTGGACGAGACATTTTCAGTGCTAACTTTTGCAGTTTTTGATTTGCACACAGCCACCCAAGCAGGTTGACTGCTGGAATCAATAAAAAGCTCATTAGCTTTCCACATTCGACTCATACATAAAGTAACACGCTACAAAAACAACTGTACACCCCTCCAACCATCGTGGTGAACAAGTCCCAGAGCAGCACGGGGAAATAAGCTTTGGTAGGACGGAGGCCCAGGAATGATTTCAATTACTGCAAGATGTGGAAGTGGGGCTAGCCAAACAGTGAGGCATTGTTCCACAGCACTGTGGTCCATCTCATTTCCCCATGAAACCTGAAGCGGGTTGATATTCAAAGAGGTCTGGATACAGTAACCCTGCAACCAGAACATTGATCCCCTCTAGCAGGAACTTAATACATTTCTCAGGTAACAACTGCTACAAAGTTTCTCATAATAATGTTAAGCATCGAATATATGAAATTATCCAAATGAGAGATGACTTGAATATTTTTAAAATATGAATCCAAAAATGTCTAGACACTGTTCTGAACGGTATTTTGAGTAACAATTTATATAAATATAAAATAGAAATAAAAATAACATTATATAAAATAACATTATATATTTTTAAAACTGATTTTTATAACTCAAATGAACGAATTAAAACCAGGCAAAATTTTGGTTTAATTTTAAGTTTATGATACAAGGCATTAAATCTAAAAACAAACAAACAAATAAACAAACAAAAATTAAAACTGTATAACCCACCTGCATTATGAAAATGCCAATAAATAGCAATAACAGAAGAAAATCAAAGCTGTTGAGTATTTTTAAATAACAATTTATATAAATCTAAAGTAAAAAATAAATAAATCTAAAATATATAAATGTTTTAAAAACTATTATTGCATAATATATAAAATATCATATATACAATATAAAATATCTTATATCCTATAATTGTACAAATACTTTTGGTAGCTGATGTGTGTGTTCCTTAAAATGACAATCTGACAGTTTGCAGACATCTTGGAATCAGTTACATAAAATAATATTGCTATCTCACGTTCCCTACAGTGACTAGATAAGAGTTCAGCATTATTCAGAGATACAGTGTCCCTGCAGGTCCAACAAACTACTGATGACTCATGTCCGCCCCATCAGAAATGATCCAACCATAAACGACACACGATTCTGCAAAAACACTATTCAAAGGGCTCACAATAAAAAATATAACCTTTCTCTCATCAGTGAGGCCGACCAAATTACAGCAAAGTCAAGAGCGACTCACTCTTTAAAGCAACTGCCAATGACAAGTATAGAATTAAACAGTCTGCTTCCTTTGCACCGATAGGCAGAAAGCTCTAGCGCAGGTATCCAGTTCAGATTGCGCAAGCTCAGCAGGGAGTGCAGCTCACACATTAACAATCATGAGATGTGCTGATTTTACTCATTAACTGTGTTATGAAACAGGTTCCTGTCCTGGCCCTGTGGGCATGTCTGCAGCACTGCTGTCAGGGCAAATACAGAGACTGTTCTGACCTGAGCTGAAATGACAGCGATGAAACTACAGGGCATTAAATGTACAGTGGAGGCATGTCCAGACTAATACTCATGCCAAAGCACATTGTATCACTCACTGTCTCACTCGCCGACAAATATTATGTAAGTTTTCATGCAGACTGTCATCTGCCTGGTTACTAAAATAATATGCGCTCTGTTTCAAAGCTGCCTACCGAGGCATTATAGATGTGATACTTATTTTGAAGCTTATTTTTGAAGCTTATTTTAGCTTATTCTTATGTGATACTTATTTTTTAAATTCTGAAGCATATACTCTCCAGAATGCATTGAGACAACTTAAGCGAAAACAACAACAACACAACAACAACAAAACATCAACAAAACAGGTCAGTAAGATTTTTATTTATTTATTTATTTAGATTTAGATTATTTAGATTATACTTTTATTCAGCAAGGGAAGGAAAGACATGTATAATGTTGAAAAAGATTTCTATTTCAAATAAACTGTTCTTTTTTCTTTTTTGTTCATATATATATATGGTTTCCACAAAAATATTAAGCAACACAAATGTTAATTAATAACATTAATAATAAGAAACGTTTCTTAAACACCAAATCAGCATATTAGAATGATTTCTGAAGGATCATGTGATACTGAAGACTGGAGTAATGGCTGCTCAAAATTCAGCTTTGCATTACAGAAACAATTTACACTTTTAATTATATAAAAACAAAAAGCAGGTATTTTAAATGGTAATAATATCTTACAATATTACTATTTTTATATTATTTTTAATAATATTATTTTTTCAAATAAATGCAGCCTTGATGAAGATATGAATGGTAGTATGTTTATATTATATAGTTTTTTTATAATATAATATATATTTTTCAACATCAAAAACATCAATAAAAAATGATATTTTACTCAGTGTTTTGGTGTGCTATGTAATTTTATGCTTACAATTTAGCTTTTGCATTTACTTAGCAACATGGTAATATTAGCTTCTACTGGATCAATTGTCTAATTCATGTTAGGTCCACTAATTATACTGTAAGGTTTCATTTTGGATAGTGAGCTGCCTTGCTCTCTATGGCCTATATAGGCAGCTTTTTGAAACAGTGCCAAAGTGTTCTTCCTTGTACAATTCCAAAAGAGTAGATTTTAAATATCTGAGATGTCACTGAAGATTTAAGGTCACATATCACTATCAAGACAATTCCAGGAAGAAGGAAATAACAGATGGGAAAGTAAACATCAAAACTGCCTTATTCATCTAAAACCATTGTGATTAATTCATACTGTCTTCATTCACATAAACCGTCTTCAAAACAATAGCTCTATGTCAAGCCACAAATATATAAAATACCATTCTGACAATGACATATCATGCTGAAGGAAACACCAGAAGGTTTCATGTGCTGCAGAGCGCAGCATGTGTCAGTGACGGAGCGTGTGTTTACATGACGCAGCCCACGGGCATATCTGAATGTCAACAAATGCTTTTCCTGTATCCTCTATGGGGTCCGCAGCCGAAACAGCCAGAGGCAGAGAAAAGTGTATAGGGAAAGAAAAAGAGAGAAGGAGACAGACTGAGGAGAAAGAACGGGGAGGGAAAGAGAGGAAGAGCATGCAGTGTGCCCTTGTGCACGCAGCCTCGTGCAGAAACGCCACTGTCACTATCAATCAGAGCAGGGGTGTAATAAGGCGGCAAGGACGTGAGTCAGTTGTGCCCCCTGCCACTTACAGAAACATCATCCACACTGCCTTGGCAACCAGAACACGACCCTCATGAGTAAGACACATCCCACGATGCTCAGTTGCGAACCAAAATGCAGCAGTGTCACACGACAGCCCACGCATATGAACGAGTACAAGTACCCTACATTCACTCAAAAAAAAAAAAAAAAAAAAAAAGCTGTCACTGGGACAGTACCCTGTCAAACAGTACACCTTTGTACCATATTTACCTCTAAAATGTGTATTTCAGTAGCCTGAAGTTACATATTTGCACTGAAATTACACATTTTAGTACCTTAATTATACATATTAGTATCTTCTAAAAGGATATTGCTCCTCTGACTTTTTTTATACCTTTTTTTCTGAGAGTGTACCTAAGCAGTGGAATCTTCCTGTGCCTGTTGAGGTCCATTTGAACAAACTGCTAGTGCAAAATATTTGTTTTACAAATTGTGCAGCATAAATTATACCTCAAATCATGCAGCTTGTTGAGGAGAGATGATCAGATTTGTGAATATTCACCTTTTTGACAATAAGATGAAGCTGTATCTAGTGGACAAAATATCATTTCTATCATGACAACTCTCTGAAGATTTTAGTATGGTAATTGATATGACAATGTTAATGCATTTGGTCTTGGCAGAATAGATCTGCTACACTGCTGCTGCTGAATTGCTGCTGCTGTTGGTTATTGCTGTTGTTTTAGATTACTGCTACAGCAAAGCAAGTACAGGAACTTGCTACTGCCAAGACATACAAGATTCAATGTGGTGAGTATTTAAGACATACTGCTGCTGCACAAATAGTATATATAATAATTCATAGCAGATCAATACAGGTGGAGCTGGGGAAGGTGGAGGGTTTCAGAGGAACTCTAAAAGCACACTGTGACCAGCCATTTAAATGTAAAGCAATTTAAAGCAGTCAAAAAAAAGACATTTGTGCTGTTTTCGGTACCCTTATATAAAACATCCTAATAGATCGGAAAGTTGTCACAGCAAAGTCGTAATTACTATTATTGGGAAATTCTGAACTTTTCTATAAGCCTCAGAGTTGGGGCGTGTTGGTGAACAAAAAATGGCGGAATCAATAGATGCAGCATCTGTATTGAGAGTACATTTTGTTTAAATTATATATTTTTTTTTATTTACAATAAAATCTAAATTGTGTGTACAAACTATGATAGCACTGTACAATTACAGTATGTGTATGAATTGAATAAAATTACACCCGATGCACATTCTTTATTCATGCATTTATAAAGAAGTGGTTAAAAAATATCTCAAATAAATAACTTTTTTTTTTTAGAAGGTACATCTCCCACCTTCTCCAACCAAAGGAAGAAGTGAGCACACCAATAATGGGGGACCACTAAATGAGTCTCTTCTAAAATGAACACTTCACCCAAAAATAACTTAATTATTCTCAAATAAATCATTCTCATGTTGTTTCACACCTGTATGCTATTTATTTTTTTCTGTTAAACACAAAAGTGACATTTTGAATCAATCTTGTGTAGCTATTTAACAGTTCTCTAGCTATTTAAGCTCCAAAAAGGACCAAAAACATAAAAGTCAAAAAGCCATATGATAATTTGTTTGAAACAGACTACACATTTAAGTCACTACTCTCTCCAAATGCCGTTATGGTGCACTTTTTGTTGTTGTTAGAAAAATTATATAAAATACTTTAAATATTCTCTTTTTGCATTCCCCATACAAAAAACAACAGCATATGGGTGAGTATAATAATAACAAAATTTTTTCATATTTGAATGTATTATTTTATACTTGAAATACCACTGTTAGAAAAATGCAAATCAATCTTCACAGTCCATTAAGAAAGCAGCTGAATATAACAGCCAGCAACACAATTAAGGCAAGAAACAATAATAATAATAACAGCTTTTTAAAGATTTCTTTTGCTGTTTGGCCCACTGCTGAGTGTCTAATTAATGAGTTTTTCACTCTGTCGGGGTACAGAATTCACTTTTTTAAACACAGCTACTAAGTCATTTTGGATGAACTATAGCCATTTTTGCCGACTGTGTGTTTTTTCAAGCAGGCTCTGAAAGCTGTAATCATCTTAGAGCAGAAATCTGTAGATTAGCAGAGGGGCATATGCTCGCTCTCCCACCACATTTCCCCCTGTCTGCTCTATTGCCCTCTATCCATTTTGAACTCGATGTTTGTCTTTTTAAAGAGGTGTAAATTGCCCAGGGGTCATCTGTTTGGTTTACTGAACTCATAAGAGTGAATCATGCTGTGTGTTCTCTCGGTGAAGAATGATTGCTCAGTGTGTGTTTTACTGCCAGGTAATTGTCACCACAAGTTTTGCCAGCGACGTTCGGAAATACACAGCAATAAATGTGCTCACGCCAGTGTCACATTATGGGCTTATCTGGTCATATGGTTATTTTATTGCTTATCTACAGGCTTTTAAAACGACACCAGGGAGTGGTAAAGCACTTAATGGCGGTGAAGGAAAAGCAGGAGCATGTCTCCAGGACAGCACTCTTCAATCAGTGAAAGACTGATAACACTTTCTGGTTCATTTGTCTCTCTAAAAAATGAAGGTCAAATTTAACAGTGCATTGTGGGATTGTACATTAAGGGATGCACATTTTGGCATGTGCAGTTTGTCATGCAGGTTTTCTATGCATATTTGCACACTCTGCACATACAGTACTGCATTCCTTAAGGAGTCTGTGAGGTAGTACATTATCAACTTTCTGCTTACAGTAACCAATGCATAGTGCTCATTTGTCTTGTCCATCATCACACAAAGGAAAAATGGTATACAAAGGTAAAGATAAAGGAACCATTTGTTTGCATAACTGCAAACAAAGCTGTGCATTTAAGGAACTATGCAATCATTTTGTTTGCTTGCCTTCAAATCAATCAATTAAATGACAAATAACCCTCAATTATCAACTACATCTGTCTGGACATATTACACGTGACCAAAAAAAACAATCTTAATACAGACTGAAATGACTAAACACACGCCCCTCTGAAAAATATGCAGAACATGAGCAAAGTTCAGCCCAACTAAACAGTGATATGTCTGATGAAATCTCTGGTTTTGCTTCTGGTCTGCAGTGCAGAGAGAAAAAAAGAAACCGAAGTTAGCGAGGAAAAAAAGATCTGGCAAATACATTATTATAGACTAAAAAAAATGGTTTTGCAACAAACAACAGAAAAAAATGGAATAACAACACACTCCAGAATGAAAATGCTTAAAAAAAAAATCTAAATGAAAATGATCCGAGCACATTTCTTCAGAATGCACAGGGCATTTCGTCAACATTAAAAGTCAACACAGGGGTTTGGGGTCTCCCAGCTTGCTGCAGACTTGGCTTGATTCAAAAAAATAGAGCAAGTGAATAAGCGGGTGCACTCCGAGAAACGTGTGGGAAGATAGACGGCATACCAAGGTATTTGATTAGAGAATGTATCCTAGCAACAAGCCCCAGTGTTTGACTAAAGGGCCTGCCAGTGCTTTAGTATTACACCTCCAGTCTCTGCCAAATGAGCTTTCTCTTCCTTCTTTCTCTCCCTCTCTGCTTTCTTAGCACATACACATGCATTCCAGCATGCACAGACTGCAGTGCAACTCCCTAGTACCAGAAGAGGAAACAGTATATATTCCAGTATTTTCTTATTCAAAATATTCTTTACCCGGAAAAACTCAGTCAGTTTGTGCATGATCTATATGCTGCTGGCACATGATCACTGTGTTGGATTTTTGCACATCTTATCATGGAGTGGGTAAGCACATGATTATTGGGCAAAACAGATCCACCCATAATGAAGGAGGGATCCTCAAAACACCATTACAGAATCACATGATATGGGATTTATTCCTCTATTGTATGCCTTAAGCATTTAATGTATTGGAAGTAGGGTGTGTGTTTTTAAGTTTGTTTCTTCATCAGAACAGATTTTAGAATTACAGAACCTTGCTCTCCAATGGATCCTCTGCAGTCAATGGGTGCCGTCAAAATGAGAGTCCAAACAGGTGAGACAAAAACACACAATATAAAAAAAAGGTAATCCACCCTGCACAAGAAACAAACATTCACAAGACTGCAAACACCAACACTCAACCAGTTAATAATCCACATGACTGCAGACCAACAATTAATGTTTTGTGATGCAAAAAAATTAAATAAATAAATAAATAATAATAACAAATAATAGTGCTTTCTCCAGTGATTTATTAAGTTTTTTTATATTTGACAAGTTGTCTAGTTTTGATCAGGGAATGATTATAGGCAAATTATCAGTCTAGTAGAGTTTTATAGTTGTATGTTTTGTTGGTTGGTATGTTTT
Source organism: Cyprinus carpio (assembly GCF_018340385.1). Taxonomy (NCBI): domain Eukaryota; kingdom Metazoa; phylum Chordata; class Actinopteri; order Cypriniformes; family Cyprinidae; genus Cyprinus; species Cyprinus carpio. The sequence continues at coordinate 8,728,255 of NC_056613.1, read as the reverse complement.
TCATTGGAGGAAGCATTATTATGGAAGTATTTTGGCCAGATGCAATTGTTTGATTGTTTAATTGTTTAAAAAATGGATTCTTACAAACACATAATTTTTTTCTCCACAAGATATTAATAAATAGAACTAGAGTCATGTGGATTACTTGGGGATTATTGTGAAAATTTTATCACCTGTTTGAACCCTCCTTCTGATGGCACCCATTCACTGCAGATGATCCATTGGTGAGTGGCTGATGTAATGCTAAATTTATCCAAATCTGTTCTGATGAAGAATCAAACTCATATACTCAAACATAGTTTTTTTAATTGAATGTAAGTGGTCAATGATACCGGAAACAGTCAAGATGAGAGCTGTGACTATTGCAATCTAGGATCTTTTTTTTAAACCATATTTTGGGGGGAAACCTACATGCACTATAGAGGCAAGGTGACCTGTTTGTGTATACTACTTCCACTACAAACAAAAACCTGGTACAACAAAGGACAAGTATGTCATACAGGCAATGTATACATGTGCTGTTTTCTCTCCCATGAAGTCTGAAGTTTCCCCTTCAAGGTGATGATCTGTAATTCAATCTGGCATGTGAGAAATTACAGCTTCTTAACCAATGGAGGAACTTCAAAAAAATCACGCTATTTTAACTCTGTTGTACCATGTTTAGTCATGGAAATCAATGTTTGTTTAAAAGCATCCTCAAGGACAGGTGTGCTGAAGACAGTGATTTCCAAAATACACTTCACCTGGCAAAACTACAAAGATATCATCACTAAACATAAGACAGACCTGACAGTTTGAGGACACTGAAAAAACCCAGTCTTTCAAAAAGTACATTTAGTGGGTTTTTCAAGCTCCACTGCATATTTAACAGTGCTTTCTAACCCCCAACCCTAACAATTAAACTTCAGCGTGCAACTCGTTCAATCAAAGAAACCTCAAATAGTGTGACTTATCTCGGTGGCAGTCACACTATTGTGCAGAGTTCAAGCAGCACTCAAACTTTCTTCAAAAAAAAGGTTTAAATGTAGTTTATGGAACAATGTTTACACTATGAAGTGCAAGTAGTACCACTAAAATGCAGTGCTAAGGACAATTGCATGACTCACAAAATCCAGGAAAATTAAGTATTGAGTACTGGTTCGCGTCCTTCACTTGTTGCACAACAACGGCACATTTAAACCCATCGACAATTCATGAACATGCCACTGAAATATCTTCTAGAGCAAATACTCTGATAAACACTGATGTCAACCGGACTTTTGTTCTCACAAGTTTGTCTTTACAGAAGAGCGGAAGACAAGATTTTATTTTCCTTGATTTTTATTACACTGTGTCTCTAAGGTCTTCCCTCAGAGAGAGGTTGAGACTCATCTTCTTTTTAGATAGTATAAAACATAAAGGAAAATAAAAAATAAAGTACCCCCCTTTCCTTTCTCTAATAAAAGAGGCAGGTGTAGTGAAGAACAGAAAACAGAGATGCTCCAGAACTAGAAGACGCTCTCATGCCTGAGTGAGAATGACGTTATGGCTCTATTCACTTGTGGTCTTTGAAGGACTCTTTCCCCGTTTGTGCGCATGAAACAATACTGTCGGACAGATGGCTCAAGCGAACCGAGGGCGCCACAAACCTCGCACCCCTCTAGACAGAGGCAGGGGTGTCCGCCAGCCTCAATCCCCCTGTGTCTAGATTGGAGGGACAGCAGAGAAGGACAATAGTGAGAAAAAGATCCATCCCAAACACCTCCAGAGTGGTTCAGAACTGGTGATGTGATCTGCAAAATTGTCTGGATATCAACTGTGATTAGCAAAGAAAAGGCAACAGATTCTGATATTAAAACAAGCAGTGTGTAGAAAGATGCTATTAAATTAAACATCTGCTTTTCTGTACAAACAAAGTTGTTATTAAATGTCAAAAATGAATGAAGCAGGAACTAATAAAACTGCAACCCTGCATTACCCAATGAGACACAACATAGGTGTGTGCTGGAAGAAAACTCCACATAAGTCACTGGAATATCAAATTATTGGGAAACCATCATCCAAAGAAAAAAATTCAGCAATAAAAAGTCTAATCCGACCGGAATCATTTATGCTTGGCTAGTTTCCTCCAAGGAACCTGAGTCAACAAGATCTGTGCAATGGAGCTGAAAGCTGACCTTCTCTTTGACATCAACGAGTACTTTAGGAACCGGGCTGCACTCTGGAAAACTCTGACCCATTTCAGAGCTGCATGGAAAATTGGTCCCATTCAAGGAACATCAATTCACATATGCAAATGTTAATGCAAGATTTATGCGTTTGGATTACGTCACAATTTATGTGTCCACATATGGAAAACTCAATTGAAAATATTATTTGCGATTCCTTTTAAAAATTGTCTGGAATATCCTTCCATAAAGTCACAATAAAGGGATAATAAATAAATTGAAAAAAAAATAATTAAGTAGCTAAAAATAAGCCATTATTACCATTTTCTGAAAATTAAATGCCTATCTAAAGGCCAGTAGGAAATTCTGATTTAAAATCAATATTAATAGATTCTATTGACAGGCATATATATATATATATATATATATATATATATATATATATATATCTATATATATATATAATATATATATATATATATTTCTCTTCAGGTGTCTGAAAATAAATGTTGGCCTAAGCCTAATGGGGGGTAGAAATAAATCCAGTCTAAACATAATATAAACTATTTTTTCAGATAATTTGCATTCAAATGTATTTTTCACAGTACTGAATTTGTGTTTCTGTGATGAAAATATTATAGCTTACCTTTATATTTTAGAAAGGAGATCCATCATATTTTGGGGGTCAGCTGCATCAAAAACTTTGATAACCCATTCCTTAAAATAGACAGTTATCCCAAAAATGTAACTCAGTAATCATCTATTCAAACATGAATGAAGTTTCTTGAACTTGACAGCCAAACTGGCCAAATTCCAGTTTTGCTAAATGGTAAAGAGCTTCCTAGATATGGAGGGCAAGATGATTGCCAGATTGTCATCAGCTATCCCTCTAAATCCAATAAATATGAGAAAAACAGCCCCCCAGATCCTCACACAAACATCACATGCTGACTGCATCTCTTCATGTGGTCCAGATACCCAAACATACTTCTCAGTCATCTCACCCCAGGTGCCCTCCAGTCTCCAGGACCAACTATATCTCTGAATACAAACAGTGCTGCCCCCAGTCTAGCTCCAAAGGATCAATCAACCAGCTGATTAATTAGGCCTACTGTTTTGCTATATGGAGATCAGGCCAACCTACTACCCAGTGCTGCCACCGTCTCGTGACCCCCTTTCCATCTACTGCCATCATATTTTCTACAGGGTAAAAGAGAGGAGGGGACAGGAAAGTGAGGGACAGCAAAAAAGAAAGAACTGAGGTAGAATATTATACAAAACAAAACCAAGCTTTTTTGGTATGACTGGTTAAATTAATTCAATATGGGACATTCTTCGGCTTCAGTGGGCAGGACAATTTCAGGCTCGTGTAGGCATGTGTAAATTTATTTATTCAGTGGTGGACTTCATTACCTTACATCTGTTCAGCTCTCTGACAGGGTTAACCAGTTCACCGACCACAGCTGACTGCATTTCTTCTTTCTGAGCATCCAGAGTACAAGAGAATTTAACAGTTAAGCACTGATGCCCCACCCCTTCGGCAGTATTCACTCAGTAACAATGTGAAATTTCCACTATTGTTGTCATGTGGAATGTAGAAACTCTGGACAGACAACTTTGTAAATACACAAAAGTGGCGATATCTCAGAAAAAGAAAACTCATTTGGGATGCTTCATTTTTGTACTACGAAAGCATAGGATGGGCACAATAGCTAAACATTCAAAAGCATTATGGGAAAACAAACAACTAAAATCATCATTAAAGATTTAGTTCTCTCAGATTACAGTTTTAAACCAGTGTTATTTTTTTTTCTTCCATAGAATACAAAGATCTCAGATCTCATTTTTTCCCTCTATAGTTTAATCCTTACAAAGCCATAAGACTGCTTGCGTGAGAAAGACCTTTCATGACATCAAGTCCACCCGATGCACTTTTAACATCATGTTTGAATGTCTTAAACTATTGTAGAATGATGCAATGAAACCTACATTTCCATTAGGGCAAATGCTGTATACATCAACAGACTTCTGACATTTCTGACAAATGGCAATGTGCTCAAGACTGGAGTGTCACAGGAAGTTAGGTGTGATTACGTTCATTAAACTTGTGAATCTGATTAAGAAGTTTATGAGAGGATTCTCCACACCTAAAGATTATCAATGAGGTTCTGTGAGAGAAATAAGGCTCTTTTTCCACATTCCCAGCATATTATTAATTCACACCTAGACATGGTCAATTGGGACAGCCAATTACAAGCCCATAAAAACTTGCTTTAGCAAAACCACCTCGCGGGGACTTGCATACTTCATAAGATTATTATTTCCTTAATGAGGCAAAGACAAGCGGCAGGGAACAAGCAATAGCACCGTAAACTTCAGATTCAGCAGAACCAAGACCCCCTCCGACAAGTCTGAGCAGTTGGGGAGGCCCTTTCCATCACTGTTGTTTTTAAAAGAAACAATGCCTTGCATCAACAGCTCAAGACATCCTCAACCAGGATGCACATTGCAGAGTCACTCAAGTTGCCACTGGGTCTGATGCAAAAAAAACCTTTTAACTAGTATTGCTTTGATCTTTACTGTTTGGTTACCACCTGAAAGCATGACAAAACAAGAACCGACATGGGGTTTAAAAAGCGCAGCCCTGTAATCCAGTATTTGCCATTCCCAGGAGAAACAGTTGAATTATCTCACAGATTACTTGAGGGAATTCATGAGTTCCCATCATTGGTAAAGAACTGTGAGCTATCCAGCAAACTGAAATGTCAATGAATACTAAGACAACAATTCTAAATCCAATTCAAGTTCAATCAAAACACAAGAAACTCAGGGGCTTTTTTCAAAGGGGTGACCTCTCTAGAATGAAAGCTTTCACTCGTAAATTGGGAGCCGTTCCGTTTTATGACAAGCCAGACATCTGTACCTTTGAGTGGCGCGGCTCTAAAGGCATGATAGAGGGTCTTGAATGGGGCAACTGAAGGCCTTTTCACTCCAGCCGTGGGAAGAGTCAGGAAGGAGTGTTATCTGAACTCTGAAACAGAAATCTCGACCCCAGCCACTAAACCTTTCAGTTCATTGGTGGCTTGCTGGGGGGCCAGAGGCTTTTCAATGCAGGACAGAACCACTTTTACCCCTCAAAGAGACAGATACATGACCTCAAAGTGAGGTCTCAGGAGGGTTGTATCCAGAAAATGATTGTAAAAAATGTAATATTACACTTAAAGGGACAGTTCAACCAAAAGTAAAAATTATTTCATCATTAGCCTACTTACCATTATGCTTCTCCAAACCTGTATGACTTTAGCTTAAAACATAACAGAGGATATTTTTGAGAAGAAATGTCCCAGTTTTTTTTCCCCAATGGAAGTCAATGGAAACCAAAACTGTTCGGTTACCAACATTGTTCAAAACACCTTCTTTTATGTTCCACAGAAGAAAGTTGGGTGAACAGATATAAAAGGTGGAAACATTTTTTTTTAAAAAGAAAAATATACATCTTTTCAAACTATGTGGTAAATAAGTTTCACACAGTTTTCTGTTTTGATGCAAGTCACGCAGGAAAGAATAGGAATTCTTCAAGTTCTGTCTGTGTGGTATGGGGAGCAGGAATGTTCTTCTGGTGGGGATGGCAGTCCAAGCTGGTTGTTTTTGAGTTTTGTAAAACAAGGAGAGATGCAACCTGTGGCTCAGATTAATCATCAGGGGGTGAAGCCTGGGAAAGAAAACGCCGGCCAGCCTAATCTCCCTCCATGACTGAACACAAGCTTAAAAACAACGCTACTTACTAGTTCTAAGAATGCACTGCCAGTTCCCATTGACTATATTACAAAGGAAAACAGGGTTTTCAACATTTCTAAACATTTCTAAAGAAAATTAAAATTCTGATTGTCTATGCACTTGCCAACATGATGCAGGTTGTTGCTATGTGGTTGCTGTTTTCAGAGTAGTTTTAAAGCTTACAAAAACACAAATTATTATTAAAATTATTAAATTATAGATTTAAACCCTAATCTTAGGGGTTGCTTTGCAAACTGATTTATGGAATGTACGTGCAACAATAAATCAATCAAGATAATGGACAATTCAAATCACATGGAAAAGCAAGGTCACATGTATGACTATATGCAAGGCTATATGCAAGTCATATTATGAGGATTAAACAGTAACATAATTTATTTTTCACTCTGAAGTGGAAAAAGGCTTCCATTAAATTCTCAAGTAAACAACTTACACTAGACAGATTTGACCTTTTTGGATTTTCTTTAAATGACTTGTGCTCCATACAGCATTGGATGCTACTACTCTTAAAAATAAAGGTGCTTCATGATGCCATAAAATAATCTTAAATGGTCTAAATGGGTTGCATAAAGGTAAGAAAGAGATGCTTCTTTAAAGAACCTTTGACTAAATGGTTAATTTGTAGACCAAAAATGGTTCTTCTATGGCATCGCTGTGAAGAACCTTTAAGCACTGTTTATTTTTATGAGTGCATGGCATGTCAAGATGGGACAAAGGTTGGAGGTGGAGACAAACTAAGGATCACTGAATAATCAGATGAAAAGCCTGGTATGCGCTGGTCAGATGACAGGCATCTAAAGACAAGTGCAAGCAAAGGTCTCTATCTAAAAGTGCATGAAAGTCTGAAAATAAATAGCAGAAGCAAGAAAACCAATGTTCTATAACACTGAATAATAAAAAATATCAAATTTTTATAAAAAAAAAAATCATTTTGAATATCTACTCACATCAAAAAACACTTGTTTTGAGAATGTCTAAAACAGCCATAAAAAAAAAAGCATTCTTTATCAACGCCAGGGCTCTTCTAGCTGACACTATCAGCAGTAAATAACAGACATTTTTCTGCTACAGCTACGTGCCGCACTAGAGGTAAGCTTTGTCATCAATCTCCTGTCATGTGGTGGCGGGGGAACAAGTTAAGAACCCTACTGTTAGAGTGAAATTTTTGCTGATGGAATAGACCTGGCCTGCTGAGTGAGTGAATGTGTCTAATGTGCACTTTTATTGCAATACATTCATGTTCTTAGCAGATGCACAGATTCTACTCTTCTTTTATACCAAAAATAAACATGCAAGCTAGGCACATAAAACATAGCTTGTACCTACCAGATAGATTTTGAAACTTTGTATTAAATTGCATGGTAGCATTCCTCATTAATAAGGCATTTAAGATATAAACCTCTGCTAAACTTGAAAATTATACAAATATCAACCATCAGTTTCCTCTGAGTACAACACCACTGAGTCTGAGAGGCTGAAAAGGGGAAAGCAATATATAAGTAGCCGTGAATTAAAAGGAATAAAACCAAGCTGCACTGGGACATGTGATTCAAAAGGATGAAACTAAAAACAACGTAACCAGGAAATGTAGCTATATGACGTACAACCAATGTGATGCTATGATGCCAGATCATTTGGTATCAGACAGTCCATGCATGCAAATCAAAAGTAAACAATACACAAAGTACACGAAGTAATAGCACCTTCAGGCACTTGTGACAGATACACACCCTCTATAGCGTTACAGGTTAGTGGCATTAAAGACAGAACAGAAAGTAAAAAACAGAAAGGAAGAATCTATGTAATATACTCTGACTAAAACAAAGACAGCAATGTATGTATTTATCCACAAAAAAAATATATGTATTAGTTGAATTACACACTACCATTTGGGGGTCAGTAATTATTTTATTACCATGTATCACAACTTCCACAAAACATACTAAGCGCTGTTTTCATAAAAAACAATAGTATTCTTGAACACACCAAATCAAAATATTAGACTGATTTCTGAAGGAAAAACATTACAGTGAAGACTGGAGAACTTATAGACTGCTCTAATGATCAATGTACATATTTTTTTCTCAGCCATTTGTGAATGGAAATGTCTGTTACCACCGAATGAAGTATAAAGTATTGAAAGTATTGACAGAACTGGCCAAGAAGAGAGTATTAAACCCACATTAGACCTGACTTCATGGGCTGAAGCAATTAGTTAACCATGTGTTAATACTGTCACAAGGAAAACCTGAAGCCACAAACTGCCTGTATAATCAGTGGTTTCCCTAGAAACCAATAGAAGTCTCAATCTCTTGCATGTTACTCACTGGCAAAACGGTGAGCCTCCTTTTCTATATTTGGATGCCAATGCAACACATTGCATATAAAATGTTCAATGTTAAAAGGGCACCAGAAAAGTATTTTAGGCATTTGTTTTGCAAGTCCATCTGTCGAAAGTGATAACTGAAAAGAACATATACATTAAGAAAAGTAGATTTTGTGTAAATTAGTCATGAAATATGAATGACTTTCATTATTTCAAATTCTTGATTACAGATTTGTTTTTTACTTCTCTTTTTGTATTACTTTCAGGGGTGAAAAAACTTTCTTCATGCACAGGATCTGCTAAATAACCATCATTTTGGAGAAAATGTGGGATGCTTTCCATTACTAAACTATTAATTCAAGTGCCAAAACTCACCATTGAGCCCATTCGGTATGCTTCTGAGAAGATGGTTGGTTGATAGATCATCCATAGACATCCTGATAGACATTATCTTTCCCTCTGAAGGTTTGTGAATATGGGCTTGTGGTGGTGATCAGGGCTTCCAGCACTGCCCGTGCTTAGAGGTACTGCTACCGTCTTCCAACATCCCTCACAGTAGCAGAACCTCCGTTCAGATTGGTCAGACTGGACTGGCTGTCTATGGAGCTCCTGGATCCGGCTCCATTCCGCTCGTCATCTAACATGAGGATGATCTCCTTCAGCTCCACATTCTCTTTCATCACACTCTCCTGGTTGGTTTCTAGATCTTTCAGTTTTTGCTGGAATCACACCAACCCTTCAACATAACACTGGCAGTGTACCTGCCAAATCTCTGCCATTCCCGGGACAGCTTCTTCCCTTTCTGCCGATCATCATCCAAGAAACAGCACAGTTTCTCTAAGCTCCTGGTTGTCTTCTTGCAGTTTCTGGTTTGACCTCCTTCTCAAGCTCCGTATTTCGTGGAGATGCACTTGTAATCTCCGGTTGACGTCTTCATCATGTTCCCGTGTTCCACCATCAAGTTAATCTTTTCACTATCCACTTTCCGGAGTCTCCTAAGCAGCTCCTCTTTGCTACATTTAAGCAGTTCTTCATCCGATATCTTACTTAAATCATCCCTTGGGACGTCTATAATATTTTTTTGCCATATTCCTGTTGTTAAAAGTGGACTGACGCGCGAGAGATCTGGTCACGGTTTTTTTAAAATCATCCCTTTGCGAAAACGTAGCGCGGAGTAATATATAAACTCCATAATTAAAATTAATCCAGTTTTTCGAAGGGCGAGAAAGCCGAACTCTTCAACGAAAAAAAAACTCACGTAGCTGACCCAGATGAGGAAACACTACGACCCCGCTTTAGATATAAATTCCCCTTCTGTCGTTATTTCATATTTATTTAAGCTAGAATCTCCTCTTTCTGACACTGTGCCCAGTGATGTGACTCTCCGGCCGCGCATCCAACATCTGAGGCAGATGAATGGTGAGAAACTGCGCCTGTCGTTGCGCTTCAGCTCAGTGTTCAGTTGAGGTCAGCGCTGTACGCGACGCTTTCGCCGCAGTGGGCTGCTAATGTCACTACCTCTTCCTATAGGGGGCGTGGGCACGACTTGGAATTCACCTTTGAGCTGCTTTCAAATTTCACGCTTTTTGTCCTGGTACGGTTAAAAATGTATACGGGTCAAAATGTGTAGTTAAAATACCTTTTAAAACTGTATTATGGAAAATATATTGTGATAAAATAAGAACATAACACTGGGGAAACATTAGACAAAGACTGCCACTAAAAACAGTATTTTGAGACTGAGGACAACTTGTTTGGCTGTTTCTGATAAATTGAAAGAAAGAATTTAACTGAAGTGGTATTATATAGCATAACAAGTGCTTGATTGCACCACTTGAGATGTGTGAATGACAAATGATAGGGGTTGAAAAAAAGCAAAAGTGTGTTAGGCATGTTTCAGCCCAATAGGAATCAGTAGGCCTAAATATTTCTGCTTCCGATAGCAGTTCATAATCTTCATGGTAAATGTAGTTTACAAAAATGTAGCCACCCCAGCTTTCAGCGAGCATTTCAAATTGGGCTTAATTTCGTTAATAATAACTTTGTTAACATTTTTGACATATTTTTTAGACAATATTAAAGATATTAAAGAATACAGCAACATCCGAAAATTGCCTATTCCTGTGTTAATACCGTCCTGTAATGGTGAACAAAGGAATGCATGTATGAGTAATTTAAATATCAAATTGATCTGCAATCACTACAAGCCTAAAAAAGCAGGTCCCACTTAATCTCGCGTTACAAAATGAACTGTGAACACATCGGCCATCTTGTGGCTCAAAATTACTCAGTGCTCACATCTGTAATGTTATGAAAACACGCATTTCATTAAATCAGCTGGAATCGCTTAAGAACTGCTGACAGACTCTTACAAAACACAATATTATGGCTGGAACTTACCCCCGCAGAAAACATTCATAAATTAAAACCTTTCACAAGAACCTAGACATTACAATTCTATGCAAACAAATTGTAAAAAAAAAAAAAAATTGTAAAAAAAAAAAACCTGTGGACACCAACACATAATATGGGAAATACTAGCTTTCGATAATCTGATTCCATTATCTCATCACAAAATATATAAGAGAACAGACGCCCACTGCACAATTAACAAGCCCATTAACCAGCATGCAAGCTACTTAGCTGCTATTTTTGTTTCTGAAAAGTTTCCAATACAGGGGTTAAAACGTCAGTCAGAGAGCTTGAAACCCTTAATCATTTACACAGCAACTGATTACAAGCAGATCTGAAGCTTCGCGTATGCATGGTCATTCTAGATATTAAAAACTTAATACAATCATCTTTCGCATACTGGTGGTTGTCTGGGGATACCTAGTACTTGGGGTTGCGAGAACAGAACAAAAGTGGTTGCTCTTTTGTAATAAACAGCCTAAGGCACCTTTCTGGAAAACGTCCTAAGTAAGTAGTCATAGAACATGTGTTGCACTATACTGGGTTTTAATTAGGTCAGACAAAAAGATTTAGGAACTTTTTATTAGATAATACATAAAACAATAGCAGAATTATTGCACCAAACAGCGAAGGAAGTAAAGCCTTATTTCAACAGACCACGAGTACCAAAGTGAGGGGATGCAAGTGTTTGACAATATTACTGGTAAATTTCATGCATAACAGCAAGAACAGATGGAACAAAGGTTATTGTTTTATTTTCGCACAGTGTGACGCTAGTGTTTCACACTTTAATCCTCATTTTGCTATTGAGACTGACTTTGTTTGGTTTCTGTAGCCATATAAATAACAACAACCGTAGCAATGAATCCATTACTGTTTCCTCTTCAAATAGGCTATGTCAGTGTTAATCTGACCTGACATGAAAGCTCAATACACCAAATATAATTCAAATGATATAAAAGCAGACACTTTCAGCAGAAGTTGACTTTGTTCTTTACTTTCACGTCCCAGCCACCGAACATACGTTGCGTTAAAATCAGTTAAGCCGTGTGTTGAAGATTATGTTAAGTGACGAGGGCCTACTACTAGAGATAAAATGTCGGGTGGGTTAACGGGCTAAACTAAAACCAGTCGACCTGTTAACCCGGTTTTTTTTTTTTTTTTCGTTTCTATGGTAAACTCCTGGGGCGCATAACACACTTAGACATGGCCAGACAGTGTTACAGTTCGGAGAATTGCTGGGTTTTTGTCTCACATCTGCTCAGGTTTGTCAGACACGTCTTGTAACTCAAAAAAACATGGAGGAGATGGTTAGTATGATTACAGGTCCAACCGATCGCGATTAGTGTTTCGAGGGTCGCTACACAGCAAATAAGAAGTGAATTTTGTTTGGAAATGGTTGAATGATTTAAAATCGGTGCAAAGTGCACGACTACATAAATCAGTGAGGACACACACTGAGTATCCTCGCCATTGCACAACTTTAACTTCCATGTATCTGAAGTTGGGCGCCAGGTATTTGAGCGCTATGTGTACTTTTTGCGATGTTTTTCGGCGGATATGGCAATCGCCGTTTATTTTGTTTTTATTTGTTGGCGTTTTGGATCGCACCCTGCATTTCCTGCAATCCGCAGTGTTTGGATTTTAAACCTCCCTTTCAGCCTCAACAAGAACTTCAGTTCTGTCAAATGTATAAATCTTGGGCTGCTGTGACTATGCCAGAGACCAAGAGCTGATGGCAAAATATTATCGGATAATGGATAACTTCGATTATTATGGGTATTCCAACTGTGCAGCGTACGTCCAGGATCTGCTCTGTCAGGTAGGCTAAGTTTGGTCAACTGCATTTCTTTTTTTAAAAAAACAAATGTGAGTTTGGTCAGTTCTTCTTGTTGCTGGGTAAATGTAACTCGAACCACGTTCGCGTCCTCAACACGTACCCGCAGTTTTGGCAGCCATTAAATTGTAAACGATTGGTGTACAACAGTCTGCCTGCCAGGTCGTTGCCAGTGAGTTGAGACGTTATGGTTGAAACACCGTGTTGTTTGGTGCGAGGCCAAATGAGTCACTAGTAATGCACAGGAGGAAAACCGCTTCTTGGCCAATATGAACAAAAAATCTGAACCAGAAATAATTACAAACCACATATACATGCACAGTCCATTTAAATGAACACATAAGAGCATAGCTAAAACAGGAAAACACTTCATTGTCTTATAATTATGCCTGTAATAAAACTTTAAACATAAATGTAAAAAAAAAAAAAAAAAAAAAAACTATGGAAACCAAAAACTTTTGTTTATGGTTCCTTTATGAAAAGATATATTCATAAATAACATTTTAAGGTTATTCTTTAAAATAAATGTCTTCTTACCTTGTTCTACTAATTTTAATGAATCCAAGATCAATAAACACACTTCGTAAACAGTCAAAACTGTCTGGCAAATGCTTTTTTTTCTGGGGACTTTTTTAAGTAGTTATAGGGGTTGGTGGTTTCTCAGAGTAGCAGACTGATTTGTCACATCCATTTTGCTTGAGGCCATCGCTGATGATCAGTTAACAATCCCTCACTTTCTCCTGGTTTCTCTTGTTTCACCCGGAGGAATGCTCTCCATACGCCTGACTCATCTTTTTGATGCCGAGGACCCGCAACACGCCGTGACGGACCATACCTGCGGGACTCTGCCGGACTACTGCTCTCAATTTCCAGGTCCAAGTTGCAGATCCGTTCCTAACCTTGTTTGTCTGACGATCCACGGCTTTCAGAACTTGCAGCATGACCACAGCGCAGGACTTGTTCAGTACCCCTCGCAGCTGGATGAACCGGGGATTACTGCTATTCCTCATCTTCTGAGCAACCGTGAACCGTTGACCACAAATGATAGCTGGGCCGTGACACCGCAGCAGACTCGGACAGGCTGCTTGCAGCTGTGTGTGGAGGACGGTTGCAAACCCCCCGTCGCCACCACCCAGAAATCCGCTTGCCCATGGTTCACGCCAATGATGGCACGCAACAGGTGTTTCATCGCTGAACAACGTTGGCCGTGGTCCTGGGTATACCTTTCCAGATCGATCAAAGCTGGTAAAAGCCCTTTCTAACCAGCACAAAGGCTGTGCTGACCATCTCCATGGGAAGGTGATATGAAGAGGACTTGTTGGGACTCACCTTTCATCAACCCCAACTTAAATTACAATGGGAATGCTGTATGTTTACTACTCTGGTTGATGGTGGGATTTGCGAGGAGAATCCGTACAAGTGAGTTCCGTATCTCGTCTACGGATATGACCGTGCGTTGACCATGTTTCAGATCCGGTGAGCCGTTTTGCTTGGACCCTATGCTTTCATGTTTTGAGTTAATAGTGTTCCATACTCCCTGTGTTTTCATGTCCCGTCATAATATTTTGGGAGATAGATGAGCCTGCTTCTTAATCATAAGAGGTGGACAACTTCTCTTCGCTGATGACTGGATACTTATACATCTTTACTGGGGATGGTTGGAATGGCAGGAGTTCCATTTGGGAGAAATCCGGAAATGAAACTTGCACACGTACAGAAACAAGTAAGTTGTTCGGTACACATCAACTCATCAATTCAGTGTTGGTAACAAGAAGGACAGATGTCCTATAAATCTTTTCCATCTTCTTATCTATATGGTAACTGCTAGATCTGGCCCTTTCGGGAAAGGTTTCTGCGAATTGATGTAGATGACACGACGACAGAGGGCCACTGTATAGAATTCCCACTGGACAAATCCTGTTGGGCATTGAACCTCAAGGCTCGGCCAGAGGAGAGGGTGTATGTTTTGTTTGCCTATGGGGTGAGGAACATGTTGAGGTGCTCGGTAGACAGAGGATATCCGAACACCAAGGAAGGAAAAGGACGAATCTTCTGTGGGGATGTGGGCCGAGAATAAGTATGAGGAAGTAGACATTGTGGAGAAGGGCCGGAAAATTATGGCTGGAGAGCAAAAATAGAGTGGGCTTCTCTTTGTTTATGACACAAAAAAACTCTGTGTCCAACAGCTCCTTAGGGTGGGGAAAACAGTTGCTCCCCAATGTCAGTCCTTCAAAATTCCTCGTGATGCTTGAAAACGTATTGTTTTCAACACCCCTAAATTCTTTTAACATTATGAATTCTTTTACTTCTAGATGATGTTCTTCCGATTTACGCATATCCACACAAAATGAGTAAATCTGTCACAGGGTGATATGTTTACAGAGGCCTGTGGAAAATACCAATTTTAAATGGCCCATGTACATATTTGGAGACTTCATGAGGGGGTAAGTAATGAAAAATGCTATGTAATGTATGTACGTAACTGCCACGTTCGAAAGTTTGAGGTCATTATAATCAAAAACCAGCATTCAGTGCCATTAAATATCCTGATAGCTTTGTTCAGCTCTTGCCATTACAGGGATGAACTACTTGATTAAAAAACATC
Source organism: Cyprinus carpio (assembly GCF_018340385.1). Classification (NCBI taxonomy): domain Eukaryota; kingdom Metazoa; phylum Chordata; class Actinopteri; order Cypriniformes; family Cyprinidae; genus Cyprinus; species Cyprinus carpio. The sequence continues at coordinate 8,713,130 of NC_056613.1, read as the reverse complement.
GAAAACAGTTATTTTTATTGTAATGATATTTCATCAATGAGCTGAACCATTAGTGTATTGTTGTTGTGAGTACTTCTTATTCTTAGGTCATAACTAATTATATTTTTCAAAATGACAAACATGAAGCTGTTATGCATTTTTCATCAGACGCCTGAGCTGAGTTTTTACTAGGAAAACAGAAACACTCGCAATTGGGAATACAGTGAGATTTTGCATGGGTGTGGGTCTGATTGTTTCTGTTCGAGGGCTCATTAACAATTACTATCACATACATCATAATACGTTTGCAGAGGATTGAAGCAGGTAATGTAACTTAGAAAGGCTATATGTTCCTTTTTAATGCTTACTGATATATGCTGCAAAAAATTAGTCACTAGCGCCTCCTAGGTGAATAATAACTGTTTATTTTAAGGACTAGAAAGTTTATAGTTATTTGATCAGTAATTTAATGTGAATCTTAACTTGTTTTTTTGTGTGACCAGGTGAACTCTATTTTATGTCCACCGGAAATACCAAGTGCAAACATCTCCGACAGGTGTTGGTGTAACAGATTGCTGATCCCTCAAGGTATTTATTTTTTATGATTTCATGAGGTAGTCTCATGGCTGGTGCAAGATCACTTGTGTTGCCTCTTAACAGACTTTTACTCTAAAAAGATGAAAAGAGCTTGTGTTGGCAGCAATACGTGCAGCTTGTAATCTATCTTTCGCTCTCTGACGTAGATTACAATCAAGCTGGCCAAGCTACTCACACTTAGTTTTGAATTGTTCCTACCGCTTCTTAGAAAGAAAGCAAAAAGAGAAGGAAACGAAAATCGGGGGTAATAGGTGAAACACTTACAAATGAAGCGGAAAGGGGCCAATCTATAAATGTTTTATAACACTTCTTTTTTTTTTAAAGTATAGCTAGGCCACAAGAACATTATAAAATATAGGCATATTAACGATGATTTAAGTCTGAAAATTTACTTTAGCTTTTCTATTGAAAAAAATTTTACTTTCTGTTGGTAAATCTTATCTCTCACTTTTACAGCTACACTGTGACAACGTTACACCTAAAACAACCATAAAAATGGTCAAGAAGAACTGCTTTACAGCTCAATTAATACAAGGTTTTTAACGATGTATTAAGTTCTATTATTACAATGAATGTTTTATAAATCCTCCAAAAAATTGGGCCCCATTTACTACATAACCCTGGATGTTTTACTTCTGACAAGAGACAAGTTGATAACTAAATTCCGGTGGTAAAACAACATTATTGGCTACAAATGATTGTCCAACTGAACCCAGAAATATCATTTAAAGCACAATTACATTTCTACGCCATGCATCTCCTTTTCTTTATTACAGACGTGCACCCCCAGGAAAATGTCACTATGAGCCTCATTTCAGGTTCGTGTTAGGAGCAATCTTATACCATTCGAGCCAAAAGGAACAAAGTAAGTTGGCTGCCTTTTTTAGAAATCTAGAAATCTAGGAAAGGGGAATAAAATTGTGTTTTGCCATTAAGCTATGTGCTCAAAATATTTCATGGTTCTGGCCAAATCTCCCTTACGAAAAAGAAAGGTTTATTCCAAGTGTGCTATTAGTATACTTCTTTTAAACGGAAAAATAGGAAAGTGATGCTTTTAGTTTACTTTTTATGTACTTCTCAGAAATGGGCTTTATGTACTTCTCAGAAATATACTACTTAAATGACATTTAAGTATACTTGACTTATACTTTCATAAAGTCTAAAATATATTTGAGCTATACTTGTGCTCCTAGAATCCTGTTTTCAATTGTTATACGTTGGGGGGGGGCGCTAGTACACATCTTACTGTAGCAGAATTTCCAAAAAAACACAAGTTAAGAAAAAAAAGAAAACAACAGATACTAAGAATGTAATCTAAGCACAATCATACTGACATGAAAACGAGCATCAAAACTGTAAACATTATGGAATAAAATGTCGGACTGATGATGATGGTAATAATTACAGTCCAAGCTTTGGGTGCTTGATCGAACTCCATCTATGTTTTGATTATCATTCTGAATCCAATTCATAGTCTTTTTTCAGCTTTTTTGTTGTAAATGTTATTTCTTTATTTTTTTACTCCATCTACGTTAAAGTAAAGTGTTTAAAAAACAGAATGCATGAAGCTAGAATTAAATGTTTTTGTGTTAAATAACAACAGATACTGTTTTGGCTGTGGTTTGTATGTTCAGATATTCATATAACAAAATATAGGACAAAGTAAAACCTATATAGGGACTATAGTCGTATACTAAAAGTATGATGTCAAGTTCACTTAAAGAAGAAAACTTATGAGTTATACTTGCAGTATAAAACTACTAAACTAGTAGTTTACTGAGAGGTACAACTTCAAAGTGTACAAAAGTATTTAATTAGTAAACTGTTCAGTATACCTATAAGTTCACTTTTAGTTATAATTTGAGTACAAAAACTACAAACATAGAGGTAAACGGAGGTTGTGTACTCAAAGTTTTGCTACTGTTATACTTAAAGTATACTTAAAAAAGTATACTTTTTATATTACTAGAAAGTGGGCCAATTAATTAGTTCCCAATGAGTACTGCAAAAGTACACTTAACTTACGAGTATACTACTGAACCCTGTTTTTTAATACAGTTTGTATACGTGCTACATAAAGTATACTTAAAATATACTTGAAACTTTACTTAATATACTTAAAAAAATAAACTTGAAGTATACTACTTTTTTTGGTTAAGGGATGCAATAGAATGCTACAGGAATTATGTATTTTTGTAGGCCCCGCCCCACACGTCAGAAGTTAGCCCACCCCCCACACACTTTGGGATATAATGGAAACCCAAAAATAATGGCAACTCTTTTTCTGGGTTTTAAGACTCAGTCTGCTTCACTCTATGACAGCATTGATTGCTTCTCTTTTTTCAACAGGCACTAATAGGAGTCCATGTTCCAAACAATAGCACGATAGCTCCCAGATCTCAAATCCAGAGGACACCTCCTGACACTGGCTCAGAAGAACTGGGCTTCAAGAGCTGCTGGACATATTTAGAGAGCAGGAACGTGCAGATCACCCCCCACACCATTCACGACCCAAACTACACCCAAGCCCCTCAGGACATCCAGGCAGAGGAAGGGTAGAACGCAGGAAGGACCAAGCACAAGCAACGGAGCAGTGAGATAAGCCGTGTGGGAGTGGCGGGGATGAAGACGGACGGGGGGATCGGGGAAGGGTGGAAGTATACGCTAATGGGGAATGTGGGGACGACGTTTGTGACGATCCAAATGGAAACACCAAGAAATGCCGATGGTGGTTTGCCGGCAGCTGGGGTTCCACCATGCACTTAAGGCGTCCAAGTTCGCTGAATTTGGGGAGGGGATTGAAAGTCTGAAGATTATTCTGGATGATTGTGCAGTGTGAAGGGAACTGAGGAAACTCTCTTGGGACTGTCAGCATGCTGGGATCGGCACACACAACTGCGCTCACTACGAAGACGAACAGGCGTGATAGTGTGGAAATTCAGGCCTGGAGTGAAAAAGGTTCTGAAACAAGGCTTGTTTGTTATGTAGTCGTAGCACACTAGGTAACCTCATCTTTACCAACTGCAATAACATATGGACTATAATAAACATGTGATATTTGAGTTTAATTTTTATCATAACAAAGCATTCATGTTCATGGGTTTGATGCTCAAATTCATAGGAACCTAGTGGATGTTTTCTTTTTGTCTGAATCAATAAAAGTTTTGTTAATCAATAAGTTACGGCATTGCATAACTTGTTGTAACAGTTAATTTACCATCATTCATTTCACAAATAAATTTGAAAATGATGACGTTTTGTTGTGATTTATTTTACACCAGCACAAAACATAATGAACAAAACAGCGTGTATAGCCACGTACAAACCTAAAGGACAGTACACCCAAAAATGAAAATAGTTGCCATTGGAAAACAAAAAAAAACAACAACAACAACTATGGCAATGTCTGAGTCAATGTCTACTGTCAACTGTTTGGTTATCCAAGCATTTCTCAAAATATATTTTTTTTGTGTTTCAGCAGAAGAAATAAACTCATACAGGTTTGGAACAACTTGAGGGTGAGTAAAATGATGACAACATTTAAAATTTTTGAGCGAGGTCCTGGATAGTTTTGCTTTGTATATTTATAGTAAGGGTATTAAATTTTTATTATAGTATTTTATATTTTAAATACCATAGTGATATGGAATATGGTTATTCATGTAATAATCTGTCAAAGTACCAGTATAAACCATCTTGTACAATCCCTTTAAACTTTAAAATTTGGTATTGCTGTGTTGTGAATATGGTTGGGGGGGGAATAGGGTGCACGTACTTACAGAGGGACCGTTCTAGGCGTTTTTTTTTTTTTCTTTTTCATTTTTTGTAGATACAGCTGACAACTTTAAATATTTTCTCTAAACGATAACATTCTTCTGTAAAGTAACGTTTAGTTGAAATTTTTTGTAGGCAAATTCATTTGGTTTGCTGAGGTCGTTGAGTGAATTCAGTAGGGGCTCGTTTGTCTAAACATTTGTCAGCTTAAAAAAAACGACATTAAACGTATATAAGATATATCATAACATACAAGACAAATATCGTAGAAACAATATTACATTTTCTTTGTAATGTATAAAATAACAATTCTAGTGTTTTTCGTAGGTACAATGCGGATTTTTACACTTTATTAGCCATTAGGTAGGAGGGCCTAACGGAAAGTTGGCTCAATAGCTCCGTGGTTTTTAGAGCACTGGTCTGGTAAAACCCTGGGTCGCGAGTTCGATTCCTCGCGTGGGCCTAGACTTTTTTTCTCTCTTTACAAATCACCTGAAGAGTTTATAGTAAAGCTTGACTCCCTATTAACAGAATACACACAATTTTATCATATGGCAATATAAATTTAAAAACTGAGTGCAAAAGTGTTTTGTTTTCTTTTCACATGCGTACAATTTAAGCACCTATTTTTATCTTGAGTATAATGTTGTTCACAGTTTAAACATCAAGGTTTTGTTTTAAAAAAAACAGAGGTTGCTTGCTCTAGAAAATCTACATCCGACAGGAGTTTAAATCAGCCTGTTATCCAAATGTGGGTAGACGCCAGTGTATCTCATTGCAAGAATGGTGTCTTTGTGTGTGCTTAATTCCAGCTCTGCTTGAACAAGGTCATTGATATGCTGAGCATTCAATGCACGCGATAGGTAAGTGCCAGCCTATCGCTGCCAAGTCCTTTACAATCCTGGCATCCCTCTGAAAATTACATTTAGAGCTCTCTGCCTCCAGAAACAGAAACACTGCTTTTCAGCAAGGTCTCTCTGTTAACAAAGCAGCAATGGAGTGGTTAATAGCATTTTAGGTAGATTTCTTGGCATGAAAGTGCTGAAGGTAGTTACTATATTGTTATGGTTATAAAACATGGGTGTATATGTGTAATCTCAAACTAGAGAGAAAGAGAGAAGGCTTTTTAGTAAAAAGGGCTAAACCTACTGTACTGTACCATTTCAAATAAATTAAATGTGATGTTATAGTGACACCTAATCGGCATTATAAGTGAAATAATTTAAGAGAAGAAATTATGTAGTGAGATAGTAACCATGTAATGTCAATAGATGGCAGTGTTTGCACTACAATATTTTTATTTTATTCGTTTAATAATTAGGTTTATTATTCAGTTTACATGCATTGTATTTTTTTCTCTTTTTTTCTTCTTGATTCATGGACTATACAAACTGAACTGTAGATGTTTTATTGTATGCAGTTGGACAAATTTATAATAATGACAATGTTCCTCGATAACAATATATTTAAAACATTGGGAGATTAAGAAATGACTTGCGGTTGTGAATTTAAATAATAGAACAGTCCTAGCAATTCAAGATTTTGTATACTAACGAGATTTTTAAAATTAAATTGCCACGTTTTATAAAATTAATTAAAAGTATTTACTTAAAACAGGTAATAATACATAATTAACCTTAATTTAATGTAACTACTGGGTTAGTTATTGTGTTTTAGACTTCTATTTTTATTTTTTATTTTTTACAGATGAATGAACCTGCCCTTACTAAAGAACCTGATTGGGCACTGTCTTATATATTACCAGAAACTCTGCCAGTTAATGGTCATGGGAATTAAATATTAATAAAAAGTCCACCCATATGGTGCTTCTGCTCATCCTTCCCTTCGTCAAATAAGATTAAAGAGCGTTGCCATGTTAAAATATATCCTGTATATCACATTCAAAAATGGTATTTATTTTCGTTATGAAGCACATTGGATCAAACGGTCAATCTGAAGGGGAAAACTTCATGCCTGAAAACTGAGCGTCTTCTTTGTGGAATACATTTCCAGACAATGGACACAATGATTATTACAATGTAAAATCAGCAAATGTCGAAAGGTTTTGACTACTGCTCCCCTTATAAGAATGGACCATGTTGCTGTAGGATGTTTGGTTGTTTCCTCCATGTCAAATCAGAAGCAACCATGTCACCCCAGCAGACCCCATCTTCATATCTCACTTTCGTCACTCTTCTTCCTTGGTATTATGTTCAATAAATGGGACAGTATTGATGCTCATCCTCTAGCAACTTTTAGTGAGCACTGAACTGGAACAAATCCCTTGCCTGGCACGTTTTTTCTGTTCTAGTTTGCAAAAGGTTGATCATCTCCATCCCACAGACCCAATCCTCAGTGTCTGGAGGTTGCTGGAGCATTTCGCCTCTCCGCAATGTGGTCACTGGTTCATCACAGTGGACACACACACTGTTTCATCAGGCCCTTTCGACAAAAGATGTCAGACAAGATGTTATGTATATTGAAAGTGGAATGTTTTCACTGTTTTAATCAGTTTGAAATATTTAAAAGCCCAGCCAGGGTTAACCTTATAGTAGTGCTCAACACTGATTGCTGCTCACACTTTCAAAATCATTCTTATTCACTTGAATTAAGATTATAATAATTGAATTTTAAAGCATATCCACCACAATAGCAGAACTGTTAGCACCCACCTTTTTACGTTTGAAATGAGAAAATGAATAGCTTTTGAGTAATATTTAAACTAGTCTTTGTCTATTAATAGGACGGGGGTGGACTGACCACGAGTCAGTTAGTGGGAGTAGAAGGGTCTGTGGCTTGGCTCCAGACCGCCCAGGTCGAATCCTACATACAGCTGCCTTTACCTCTCACATCTTGGGCCTTCCTGAGGACCTGCCCCCCCCGAGAGAGACCCGGAGCGCAATGCGGGATACTGCACCCAACACTCAATCTGGGGCTTGAACCCAGCCCCTCCCCCAAGTTAACAGCAGGTTTAACACTACATAGCCTGGCCAAAGATACAGCCTGACCATAAAAGTAAATAAAATGAGAATCCTTGATGAGGCTTAAAAAGTAAAATTTAACCAAAATTTTTACCTTGAGGACAGCCATATTATTATTGCTCAACCACATAGCTACCACCATGAGCACCTTAGCAACCACATAGCAACTTATCCAGAACACCCTAGCAACCACTTAGATTTGGAACTACCCAGGGGTGCGTTTTCCAAAAGCATCGTTAGCTAACTATGGTCGCAGGTTCAATTAAACTCTCTTGGTAATGATGAAACTTGCGAACAATATGCAAGTTGACATTATCGAGTATGTCATTCACTTTGCAAAAACAAACCGAAGCACCTCATAGGTGTTCAAAGCAGTCACTGTGTGATGAAGCCATGATCCATTCATAAAAACTGTGGCTGTGTCCGAAATCGGCCTATTAAATAGAGTACTATTTGAGGGGACAACTATCTGTAGTGATGTCCGAAACCATAGTGGACGTTATCGAGTGCGCTCATTCAATCCCATAATGCATCACAATAACCAGTGTCCGAACACGCTCACTCATTTTCATTCACTCCTTCAACTTGGCTACGTATATAAGTGGAGTAAGTAGAGAATAGTGAATGATGGTATATGGTCAATTTCAAATACAGCATGTCTCTTGCTTCGTTTCTAAAGGAATCAGCTGTTTTGACCTCGATTTAATGAATCACTCATTAGGATCCTGAACTTAGCTGCCACTACTGCCGGTTTAGTGCCATATTTATTTATCCATGAAAGGCCTAAAACAGACCACAGTCAACCAGCACAAAAACATACTCCACAGAATATTATTTGGCATGAGTAAGCTTTCCTGGTTGAAAAGCCCTCTTCCCAGCTCTCAAGACTACACACCACTTTTTTTGAGTGGTCAGATTCATGACTGAAGCACCACGGATCAAGGGTTGCCCTTTGGAGGCTGTAAAAGCTTGCTAAACACAGCGCTAGAAAGCATTCCGTAAAGAAATAAACAGTCATAAGAGCTTGCGAGCTCAGCAGTGGGGCGCCATAACTTATAGAGAGCCGTGCAGCAAACAATTTGGTTAACTCTCCTATTGCAACAATGAAAGAACTTGCTTTACGGCCATTCGTAGTCCATTCGTACCATTGCATTGTCTGCACAGTCAGGGCATTATCTTCTGCTATTGTGCTCTGTGAATGGAAATAGCTGAGATACCCTCTCCCCACAAGTGAGTGATAGACATCTACTGCTAGAGGTTTTAATGAAGCACCAAATGTGCAGCAGACAATACAGACTGACCCTGGGAGAGGTTAAGTTCCAGCCGCTCTCACGATGGGCCACTCTGGGATTTTGTGAATTCTCTCCTAAGACTCAGGACCTCTGAGTCTGAAAACAAGAGGTTTTTACAAAAGTCTGGGTGGCCAGCAGTTACTGTGGGTTTTAGAACAGAAAGGCTTGTAATTTAAGGTTGTTTTACAAATTGGAAATATTGTTCATCGGTAAGTTGGTGAGGTAGTAAAATGTGTGGGCTGTAGAGAGTGTCGATCTTTTAAACAAACCTAAAAATGCTTTTAGAAAATGAGATTGAATAGAAAAAAAATATTATTATTATTATTATTATTATTAAATAATAAATAAAATAAATAAAACTCCACATTTTATTATTTCTGGCAATTAATGCTTTCACAAGTTTTGAAATTTGGATTTTTGGAAATTTGGATTTTTTTTTATTTTTGGCTATTAGTGATTTAGATATTTTTGAGATTATTAATTTTTATTAACTAAATAAATACTGAATTGCTGAATTCAAGTAAAACAATTGTTTTACATAATAATATTGAAACAAAACCATTAAGAACATGTTGACAAGGCTGCCAGTAGATTTTGGAACTGATACAAGGCCAAAGAATGTTTTTGATTAACTGGTCTGGCCAATATACCAATCTATCATACATCTAAATTCATACTTGAGCTCTTGGGGTCACATCCTGTGTTTTTATTTGACAGAATGATGTTAAATAAGGAATAGGAAATGACAACAGTGGGGCAAAAATTAATGTAAAGGAACAATTGCAGATAATCAAGGCTGACATCACTGGTCTGTCTGTTATTCGTTTTATTTGTGCCTGTGGAAGAATGAACTTGAGCTGAAATCCCAAATCAGCCTTAGCTGTGAACAGGCCGGCAGGGTCATGGCTAAAATACACATGCCATATCAAACACATCCACAGAGAGATGAAATTACTATAATTGTCTTTTTTTTCTGCATATTGAGTTGCTGAGCTTAAGTTTGCCCCTTCTGGTAGATTTTGTAACTACACCATCTTGCTGCAAAAACTTTCTTCTTTAATATTTATTGATACATATATCCATTGAATTTTCATTTTATTTATTATTTAATTTGTTTATACAAATTAATGAAAATGCTTAGCCAGTGACAATTTTATTGAAGGGGCTCTTCAGCGCATAAATAATTTTTGCTTATTTTTTTAACCTGCTTGCTGCCTTCACAACTAATCAGTAATAATGTGCATGTTGTGGAGCAAAATAATAAAAATAAATAAAAAGAATAAAATAAAATATAAAAAATAATAATATTTTGCCTGTGATAAATGGAAATGTTAAAGCTTTTTATAGGCTTTACAGACATCCTTGGTTTAATACACACATAATTTTATTGGACTGATTTTATTTATTTATTTATTTATCTATTTATTTATTTCAAATCTGCAGCCTTCATAACCCAGGATAGTCACTAATAAAGTGCATGTTGTGGTGCAAAATTAATAAAATAAAATAAATACTTTGTCCATGAGCAAAGATGGCATTTTAAATCACATCATAAATAGGAATTTATATAGCTTTCTACAGGCTTTGAAGACATTCTTGGTTTTAATCCAGCAATCTGGGAGCATGAAGGCTTTTCATGCATGTATCAGCCATATAAGCCTGATTTGTGAGGATTTTTGGACATAAAGTACAAGATAAATATGCACGAACACTGCTCTTTTTGTATGGGATAGAGACCTGGTGGCCAGTATAGACTGCTCACGGGCATTTGTGGCTCCCCTGCAGGAAGCACTAAGGAAATCTGGGATTGCTGTTGGTCTGGAAGAGTAAACATGGCGTCAACCACCATGCACTGGCAGCTGGCCTGTGCCTATGCCATCCATACACATACAGTAGCTCCTCTTTCAAGAGCTGGCTAATGCACCACTAAGCTAACGGCTCTGAAAAAAGAAAAAAAAAAAAAGAGAAATATGCCCTTGACAGGTGGGAGGCCCATTAAAAAAAGACCTAATTTTGAAATATCAAATTATTAGTTATCATTGTTTAATATAAATCCAAGTGCATTAAAACAGTCTATTTAAGCATTATCAAAACGTTAGAATGATAAACAAGTTTTCTAGCTTGAATCAGACATTCATCATGACATACTATGACATACAACAAATCTTGATGCAATTAACCCCACGGTTTTTCCCCTTTACTCACTTTTCCCTCGATGGTCTACACATCTGCTGATGATTCCTCATCTTTTCCAAGGACTTCAATGTGGTCTACATATGTTTGGCTGGATTTCCTTGTCCATTTAGCCCCGGTTCCCTCTGAATTAGTAATGTGCTTTATGCCACCATGCAGATGTCCAACAGCAGGCAGTTCCCTCAAATCATATTTGGATTGAGCCTTTTCAAAGCTAATTGGTGATGAATTAGCAATGACGCACCATTGCTCAGGGTCTCTTCACATCAGATGTTAAATGTGGCTTGTGTTCCTGTTTTTCTAATGCCATGTCACAAATTTGGTGGTCTGATGTTTCACTACTAAAGCACAGACTTTTTCATGCCTCAACATTCGGGTGGATGTAACAGAGCACAGCTTTCAGGCACATGTCACTCATTTTATCTGAAGTTTCAGACTCAGAGCGCTCCTGGAAACCTACCCAGCATGCCAGGGAATAAATTATATCAGTTCTGGGGAAGTGGCTGTAATGCAAACAAACAGCAATGTGCTAATGGCTGGAGCATTTCACACCCAGCAAACCAGTGTAGTGTATAAGTCTATGAAAGTTGATTAATAGTGGCTGGTCATTTTCTGCTCAACAGATGTATTTTTCCTTGTTTGTGTGAGTTATGAGTCAGATAAATATATATTACCAAAGGATAGATCGATAGATAGATAGATAGATAGATAGATAGATAGATAGATAGATAGATAGATAGATAGAGAGAGAGAGAGAGAGAGAGAGAGAGAGAGAAAGAGAGAAATGACGGCCATAGAAAATGAATGGGAAATAGGCAAAAATAAATGGCCGCCATAGAAAATGAATGGGAAGTAGGCAAAAATACAAAACTACAGAGATGTTTTTTGAGTGTGCAATCTACAAATCAGCCACAACGCAGAAAAAAAGTGCACAGCAAAGAAGGGCTGACAAAACTTAAACAATTATGCCTATAAACACTGCTCAGTAACAAAGGAATAAACAGCATTAAATATATATATGACTATATATTTATATTTTCCCATGTGGATTTCATAGGAGGTTTGATTTGGTCACGTGGAAAAGAATGCTGCTTGGTTTGAAAGTGACTTCTGTGCTTTATAAATCGCTACACTATTGGCAATAGACAATAGTGCTTTAGTATCTTGCCTGTTATGTCGTCCTCAAGGTGAAAAGATTTGGAGTCTGTTCAAATAGTAAATTAGCAATTATAGCGATGCTTGCATCATTTAGGACCACTAAACTTATGTAGCCTAACTGTAATAAAAATATTTTTGCCTTAGTCATAGCAGCTAGGAATAAGAATATAACCGATTCCTTTATAATAAAGTGGGACAGAATCAAGCAATAGCAGAACACAGACTTCTCTATTTGCTAGAATCTGGTGCAGTACAGGGTTTGTGCAGCGAGCTGTACTCAGTCAGAGCAGGAGGCTTTGATCTTGGCTCATCACGGTCCATTCCACCAGCACCCATATGGACTCACTTTTCTCAGGTCTGTTTTGGATCTCTCTCTCCCTTATTTATAGCCCCAAGAGTAGTTGTAAAACAAGCCCCTCTCAAATGTTGCTCTCATTCACCAGTATTGGCAGTGATGCTTTTGTCATGACATTCAGCAGCATTTACTACAGTTTTCATTGAGATGAACGTCATCATAAACCTAAAAAAACAACACCCTTATTTTGCTACAATCATCACAAACAATACATGCAAAAACAAGAACTGGAGGTCCTATAGGTCCTTTATTTAAGGTTTAGTGACTGAAAAAAAATCAAAGATATATATTTTGACTAGTAGTGTAAGTATTTTTAAAAAAATCATTGAAAAAAAAAAAGTAAAACTGAAGTACACTTAAACTGATCTGTTTTATGAGCACCTTAACCATTTCCCCATTATGTGTTCACTGGTAATTATGTTTCCTAATGCATTAATGGTTTGCAGTACATTGAGAAGACATATGCTAGGAAATAGACTTCCTAATTATTCATAATGTATGGGCAAGAGCAAAGGCCATAGTCGTACACGAAATAACCCAATTTGGTTGTCTGTCTTTAGAGCCTGGTCTTTATGTTTGAGTAATGTCCTGTGACCATTCACTCCTCTATTTATTTTTGTTTCCTCTCATTTTGAGGGACAAAGAGCAGGCGTCCTCTGGCCTCCTCTGGGAGGAGGGTGTTTTCTGTTCAAACAACCCTAAATACAGGTACAGTTGTCTTTGTCTGACTCCCTGCACCCAGTTCCAAGCCGCCAAGCTTTGAGTTCACTGTGGGAGCCATGAAGGGCTGACCTCTAATAAATATTCTGTTTTAACTCTGTAGCGAGTGTTATTTCTGCTTGTTATTTCCACTGATAGAAAAGAAACATTATGATGAGAGCTGTGGGAGATCCAGAGGGTGCCATGTTCACTTCAAAGGGCTTCAAATGCCTTTTTAGTATGTAATTAAAAATATTACACCTACAATAAAACACTGTTACCAATAACTCTAGCTAATGGTTTATTGCTTTTTGTAAATGTTTAAAGCAATTCTGACATATTTTTTTTTCCTGTAAAAGTTTTTTTGTTTTTTTTTGTTTCCAGAACTAACTAAAGAATAAATTAGATTATATAATTTTCCCAAGAATATTATCGTTTGGTTCAATTAATGGTCCCACATTTTCCGCATTGTGGACAGAATACTGTACTAAACTTTTTGTCCCGTCTTACTTTTAAATGTGCCGCAAATTTTGAAGGATGAGGAAAAGGGAATCAGTCACTGATGTCAGAGAAAAATGCATCTGAGGCAGACCAGACATAACCGCTGAGGAAATCCACTAAGTGTGCTCCCAAAAACGAGAAGGGGAGGGGGAAATATTACTGACTTCCATTGCAGCACCTGACTTGGACTTGGTTCAGGTTGTGTCCTGGCTGAAGCACTCAAGAAATGCTTAACGTGAAGGGAATTAGATTATTAGTGCAGCAGATGGCTGTTACATAGCAAGATTGCTATTTAATGATAAGCACTGCAAAAACCCTTCAGGGCTTCAATGTTTTCTCAGCTTTGTTACCCGATAAGCGTAGTTCTTATAAAGACATGATACCACGCCAGTTGTCCAATTCATTTTGCATTAGCTAGACTTAAAGCTAATGCCTGTTTTCGTCCAAAAACTAAATGTTCTTCCTCTTAATTGGTATTTGAGAAAAGCAGGCAGCACATGTGTTAAAGGCAACCTAATATCCAGTGGAAAATGAGAACACAAATCTACTGCTAAGTCCATCATCATGCTCAAACTGAAAACGACTGGTGCTAGTGTCCGTTTGCTGCGACAGCTGTCTGCGCTTCATGTTTTTGTGCTATTTAAAACCTTTATGAGATGTGCAACCATTTTACACTTCATTTTTGAGGTTATTAATAAAAATAAGACAGCTTTCAAGAAGGGTGTGGGTTGACAAAAATCGAGATGATAGTTCTGGATTTCAAATTAACATTATGTTCGGTATAAAAACTTTAAAACAGTACAATAAAGTATTTTTAAAGCATACATTACTCAAAAAAAGTTGCTCATATGTTGAGGGACTGTTGATTGTTATGAATGTAATTCACTTGCTATTAGTTTCAACGAATTCATATACTCAAAAAAAAAATATTCATCTCAAGCACACATGACATTATCAAAGTTACATTTATTATATCTGGTCACCGAGTGTTTAATACAAAGAAAGATAACTTTAGAAGCATTATTGAAGTAGAACGGTGTGTGGTATGGCACTTTTCTTTTCACAGACCAGAAATCCCCTATAAGACAAATAACTCAGATTCATATAGTGCATAGAATTATTTGATTGTCCACTTCATAGCAATGAGTTACAAAATCAAAAGCAATAAATACTGTACAACGATAAATCTGAAGTTAAAAATGACATGCCAAAATATTACATTACATACAATATCCTTAAACAACAGCATTTGTTATTCATCCCTTTACAATAACATTTTTTATAAAGTCAGTAAATTGTACAAGTATAATTCAATATATGATTATATATACACATATATATATATTCCAATATCAATATTTAAATAAAGTGCCTTCCTTTTTGAAGCTCTGAAAGGTGAAATCTTACCATCAAATGTACTAAGAAAAGAGTGTATTGTAACTAATCTTCAACAACCAGTATTGCAAATTAGAAAAAGATATCAAATTGTACATTTTTGCCAACCAAATACCCACATTCATCAGTTTATTCACCAAATATATTGACACACAAAATCAAAACTCGGGTATGCAGACACTGCGATTTACTTGTGACAGAACCAACCCAGGCTCACTGGACAAACAGTGGTGATATTTCTGCAAAATATTGCATTGTTTCTTAGACGTTTCACTACACCTTCAAAGCGAAATGTCCATTGAGTGGCATTAAACAATGTAAATTTGTCAACATTTTATTACCTTGGGTGTTGTACGTACATACATATCATGGCAGTTTGGAAATGAAATGTACGGCGAGTGGCAATAAAGGTTAAACAACACATCACCTAAACCCTAAACCTAACCAATAGTGTTAACAAAAGCAACTGTAAGATAAATACGCATTTTCTGAAGCAACCATGCCATTTTAGTACATTCAGGACTTGTGACGGATACTCCACATTGCAAGTTCAATGCAGTACCAGGTGAGCAACCAAGCAAGTTTACTACATCAGAAAAGCCATACAAATGGTGCTGTTTATGTGATGCAAATATAAAAATTTATTACTTTACAAATCATTCTCTATGGAAAAAGTTTTTTAGGTCATCATGACACAGTATTGTGTAAGGAATCAAGCTCATATTAATCGATAATCTGCCTCTGAAATCATCATTTGTGTGAAAAGGAATAAAAGTTGTTGGTGTTTTACTGCCACCAGTGTTCATTTCAGCTGGAAACTGCAATGAACTTAGGTATGTTTTTGAAGTTTTGCAAAAATGTAGGAAGAGGCACGTATCCTAATGAGCCTAGGTTGGACAGAACCCATGCACATACCACAAAGTTCATTTAAATCCATGTATGTAATATTTAGGTAAATACACTATCACTAAGAACAGGATATTTGAATGCTTTCCAACATTTTCACAGCTGGACTGAATGACATTTTCATGGCTGGCTTTTATTGTTATCTCAGTGAATACATCTTCATGGTTTTGCTCAGGTCTGACAGGGATCATAAGCGATGCTAATGTGCACTTGGCTCATTCCTACATTTGGAGATCTTCTCCTGCAGAGTTTGTTACTTGCAACCTGTCTGTATTTTTCAAGCGAATGCAAATACCTTGATTATTATCCCTTTCAGGTTTAGAAGTTTATTTAGAGTTATAACTAAACTCTAGAGGAATGTAGATCTCAAGATGAACCAGGAACCATAAATGATTTTGTATCAAAAGTACCTTGCTCAGAATCACAACTGTATTGAAGAGCCTCAGAAGTCTTTACCTTGCAGTAACTAACCTGGGATTTAAACCAAGGATCTTTTAGTTACAGGTTCAATATCACTCAATGCACATCTGCAGCAGTAATCCATGCAACATAATGTACTCTTTTTAATTTATCTAGTAAAAAGTCTGAACTGAGTTTTCATAGGACTACATTGTGATTTTAAGCACAGTTCATGATATTATCAAAGGTGGATGTTTATTGCTACATGGAACTGTCGTCTGTCAGCAGGAATTTAGAAATCAAATCACCAGCATTCTGTGTCAAATCTAACAAAGAGATCATGATAACACTTGTGCTGAAAAGGGCGGCTTAGGTCCTTCAAACTACATCTTATGCAAGCCTCTTTTTTTCATTGGTATTCAAGGATGAACCGAGACATTGAAAGAGCCATTGTATTTAAAGAGATGTTCGTTTACGACAAGTGTCACCTTCACCTCACCTTTAGAGGAAGACTTCAATCCATCAACCAAGCTCCGACAGCCCCCTGCACTGGTGTCAGGCGGCTGTCTCATATTGCATTCAGTACAAAACTGAGTTGTGTTGAAAGGCAAAAAAGAAAACAGAATGGGATCCAATTATACTTCAGATTTTAAAAACCAAGCCTCCCATTGCTGAGGGACGTCTTCTCAAAGGCAAGTTCAAAAAAAGGCTCCCTATCGCTTGTCGGATTCCTTAATTTTTTTCTCTGCAAAAAGGTCAAAGGTCAAATGATCCTGCATAAAATATCTATCCAATGACAGGTCAGTGTATATTTTGGAGTAACAATATACAAAATTCTAAAGAGAAGAACTTTTCTCAGAAATTTGTTGAATTGGTTTGCGAGTGGTGCGGCTTGTGTTTGATTTGTTTGGACTGATCTCGTACAGACTGGGGCGAGGCCAGGATTGAGCTTCAGGTCTAAAGACAACAAAATCGGCATTCTGTTGCATTTTTGAATATCTCACAATTCTAGCAGCTTTACAGGAATTCCTTTAATGGTGGACCAGAGTCTTTGAGGACACTTAAAGAAAACAAATGTGTTTCCAATGAAAATACAGTGAACTTGTTCCAGAGAATGCCATTGAAGAACTGTTACTGAACTTTGCTTGGTAACATCACTGAAGACAGAAAATTGCATCATGATCTTCCAATCTGGGCTTTGGACCAACATGTTAAACCAGTGTTGTTGCAGTTGAGCTGTACGAAACAGTTTGACAGATGTATCTAAGCTTTAATTTCCAGATGAATCTCTCTAGAGTTCCATTTAGTATCCACTAAATGGTCTAGATCTGTGAAAGAGTCGCCCAATCCAAAAGGAGCAGGCTTTTATTGACTTCAAGACTGGTGAGATGCCCATACTGTACCACAGGACTCTCCAGAATTAAGCAAACACTGGATGATTTGATGTGAAATCCATGATCTGGATCAGTACTCCCTGGCCTCCTCTAGTTCATTCATGTAGACGTCTTCCTGCGGGTTCTCAACACACTGTAGACCATTATTGGGAGGCCGAACCGAATGAAAACGGCTCCAGTCTCCTTTACACAGGATCCATGGGAGAACGTCCACTTTGTAATGAAGCTCCGGGGAGAACTCGGTACTGATGAGGTTGGGGGCTCCAGCCCCTTTGCCTCGAGTGATGAGCTTCATGTGATCATCGTAGCAGCAATGCTGTGCAGCCAACGTGGTGCTGTCAAAGGCGAGCATCGAGCGAACGCAGAACTTTGCAGAGGGCTTGTAGATGTCCAGCCTCTCCTTGGGGCCGCTGGCATCTCGCCAGCGATAGGTCTTTTGCAACTTCCTATCGAAAATGTTGACAGCGCTGTAGACCACCTCGGATGGGTAGACGCAAGGGCAGTTGGGTAATTCGGTCAGGACCTGGTGTAAGTATTTCTGGAGGAAGTCGTTCTTGCAATTAAGCCACTTCTCACAGCTGTCAACATCTACAGGGTAATCAGATCAATTTATTAGTGGTGGCAAAAATAATTACTTTTTTAATTTTTACTAAATATTTTTACATATAACTTTTTGTTAATAACTAAAAAATTTTTATATATTTTATTATTTAATGCCAAAAGAAAATACGGTCATATTGAGAACCATGGCCTAACACGCAATGGGGGTTGTCTCGGTCTGCTGCCAAAACATAAAGATACATAAAAATATGTGCTGCAGGCAGCGGTCATGCTGAAACATAGCTGTTATTAACATTTATGTTCCATTGTGAAGAGATAAAAAAAAACACTTTATCCTGTTATGTTTTTAAACTACTTTCATTATTATTGTGGTTAAATGAATAGAGCTGTTACATTCAATGTTCAATGCCAAAAGTAAGAGACCAACAAAAAACTCCAAAGCAAATAGTGGGAGTTTTGGAAGAGGACTCTTTACTTTGTGGTCTCAGTAACACTCTCTGTGGAGCATTTGTGAAAAATTTGAACGTCAGATCTTTTACGGTCTAACAGGACTCCCACAGAGTTCCTCCTGCTGCAGTCTCAGAGGAGAAGTTTCTACAACCACGCTGATTAAATGGGTTTTGAACTAGACGTTAAGTTAAATGAAAGCTCAAACAAATCAATAAACATTTCAACTAATAAAAGAACACACTAGGAGCTTGAAAGGCATTTAACTGAACCCTTTATTAAGAGATTCAGCAGTGCAGTATAATGTTGCAGATATTATATAAATGGCAATAGTTACACAGTATCTAAAGTTACCTTGATCCTAACAGTTTTTGAACAATGTAACCTGGTACTGTAATTGGTTTCTGAGCACATGTTATGCAAATACCACTTTCTTTTCTTCTGAAATGCCTGAAATGTCCAGATTTTGGCTTTTTTTCTCTCTCTTGTTTTCATACTTGCAGAAAGTAATGACTGAAAAATACTTTACCAATTGTGTGCAGGCATGGTACATAATTGACTAGTCACTGTGTGTGTGGGAGAAGGTGGGATCTATAGAGAACAGTTAAAACAATGCAAATACGCATACACATACTGTATGAATATTTTAGAGAGCACATCAGTAGGAAAACAAAACCAAAAAATGTTTTAACTCCCGACCAGAACATTGCTGGAAAAAGGAAATATGGTCACCCTCACCACATATAAAAATTAGTGCGGTACCACCAGAATACTGAATTGCTGAATGACCACACCACAGAAATACGTTTAAAAAAAAAAAAAAACAACCAACCTGTGCCAAGAAGCTCTGTGCTGTTTGCCACTTCATGAGGAGTCGGTTCTGTCACAGGAATTATGTCATCTGTAGATGTAATAGAGAGAAAATATAAAATATATATATATATATATATATATATATATATATATATATATATATATATATATATATATATATATATATATATATATATATAAAAAATGAAATTTTAAATAAAAACACAATATGAGCTTACCCTCCTGAAAATAAAAATCTCTGTCAAAAACAAACTAAAAATCAAGACCAGTTCAGCTATGTAAATTAAGCACACTTCATTGCATTACTTCATGCTGGTTATCCACCATGGCTACACTGCCGTGCAAAGGCAAACGACCGTAACTTAGATTTTTGTCGAAAATGAGTTATTGATATTTTTGGGACATTCAAGACATCCTTTATCATGTGTATAAGTATCTTAATGCAATTTCATTGTTTTCCGAGAAAATAATGGGTCGTCTCAGTCGTCGTAACTTCGAAAAGCCCCAGAGAAACCAAGGCAAAACACTGTGTAACACCAATTACCGCTTTTTCACTTTGTTTGGAACGCTCAAATTGAATTACGCCGTTCTGACTTTGTTTAGCCGTGCGTTAATATGAAGTTACGGTGCCGGTTTGGAGTTATATGGTGTTTTGCCTTTGTTTTACTGTCCATTAAAGTCTGCCGCATTTTAATTACGGTGTAGACAAACGAATTAGATAGATCGCGATCTACCAAACAGCTCCATATATTTTTTTATTTTTTTTGTAATGCAGATTATTCTCCGGGCTGTCACTTCTAGTTGGATGCGTGTGGACTCGAATGCCGTAGCATGATCAATCATAATAAAATCAGTTGCCTACAAACAGTTCGCAATTAAATCCATATCCTACCTTTTCTTGTAAACCGATAAAATCAATCCAAGGTGATGACCGTCATTAGAGATGTTTAACCCACAAACATTCTGAGCATTATTCCCATTTGTTGGCGTTTACATCAATCCAAAAGTCGTTCTTTTAGGTTAGGCTATATCATACAAATCAATATAAAAGCAATTATGCTATGACTAGCATTCTTTTACATTACTGAGCATAGCAAATATATTGGTATCCACGGTATCCACTCAGGTTTAACTTTTAGTCTGCTTGTTACGATCAAAAAAACAAACAAACAACAACAACAACAAAAATTAATACAGTCACATTACTATATGCAATATCCTATATGAGACAGCTCATGATCACTAGATTTTATACAGGTGTTACTATAACAATTTTGTAAATGGTGATCAGCAACCAAATATTGATAATGTGTTAATTACTGCCTTTTGCCTTGGTGTGACTTCTCATGTTTTGCAGACAATGCAAAGGCAGAATACATTAACTTCAAAATAGGGGTAAAAATCAAGTTTGAGCTCACAATTTTTTAATGTAGATCATTTTCATTACTAAAACATCAAATTGTTAAATTTCCAGTGTCTTACCTATAATTATTTTGGCTGGAAAAGTAAAAAACTTTAAAGTCATTTTTCTCAGTTTCACACTCTAGCGAGTTATGGTCTTTTGTCTTTGTAGGGCAGTACACTAGTTAAGCTGGTCTGCCAGCAACAGTAACCAGTTTAAACTGGTCCAGATCAAGGAAGCTGAAGTATGATTTTTTTGCTCTCAAAACTACACCATCTGGCTGAAAAAAACCCATCTTTTTATTTTCCATTAAAAATTAGCTGTGTATTTTTAGCAGTGTATCAAATAGATATTTTTTTTCAATGACCAATTTATTTCTAAAAATTATATTTTCCATTAAAAAAAAAAAAAAAAAAACATATATATATATATATATATATATATATATATATCAATGACCAATTTATTTCTAAAAAATATATATATTTTTTTTTATTATTTTTGTTTTTTTAATAGTGTATTTGAGTTTGTAAGTGAACAGATTTTGTGTGTATTGCCCGTTTGTGCATGGCAGGTTGCGGACCGCCCTGTATCAGGGGCCTTTAAACTGAAAGCCCTCATTGAGCTGTCATACTGAAGCCAAGTAAACGCCTGCTGCTCTCAAAGAGCGGTTTCATAGTGTATACAGTACACACACAGAACGCCAGACTGCTCCTTTTCTAACACGAGTCTGGTGTCCCTGGTGTTTGTTCGACTTCTGCATGCCTGACAGAGATGAATGAGAGGCATTAGAGAAGTTTTCCATCACTATGAGCATAATTAGGAGCCGGATGGAATTAAGATCAAGATCAATAGTGAGTAGTGAAGTGCACTTTGGAGTTGCATAGGCCTGAGTATAAGTGACAGTACTGACAGTCTCACCGGGACAACGCTCTAAATCACATGTCCGTGATTCTGTAGCAGTGCAGGCGTAGCCACATGAACGAATCCTCTTTTGATTCCCGTGTCCACAGGTGACGCTGCATGGTGACCAGTCGCTCCATTCTTCCTCCTCATACTCTGTAAATAAAAAAAAAATGAATGAGTGTAGGAATTCTGTGACAAAAAGGAAGAACTTTTCTATAAATTGAGGCTAACAAATTCCTCAAACAGCATGTGGGAATGTTATGCAATGCAGGTCAGACCACAAATGAGTTGAGAATAAGGCTAAAGGAATTTCTTTACTCTATATAACAAGCTTCTGAAAGTAAAATCTTCACCGTTTCAGCTTCAGTCTGCTTGCATCTGAACTCTGTGTAGCGTCCAACATACTGGGATTGACAAAGAAGAAATCCAAAAACAACCAAGATGGTAAGTGCATCTCTCTGTTGTTTGCCTAAGAAAGCTAATGATGCACAACTAAATTAATATTGCGTATTTCTTTGTAAAATATAATCTCTCTAATGAACAAAATATGGGCCCTCCTGGCAGGACAGGCTTGCTTTTTTAAAAAAAAAAATTGGTAATAAATATGTCAGAGGCAAAGTCAGCCGCTTACAGCTGTGAGAACTGAGCCAATACAAACACTTCAGCAGGAAGACAAGGTCTAATAGCTTAGACGCTTTCCAACAATGCTCTCTTTCCACCACCATGCTAAAGAGATTAAAGTTTCAGAGCACTCCATGGCGGTAGTGATGGAGAGAGAGAAGATTGGGAGAGAAATAAGTGCACTGTTTCCTCACTGATGTATTTTGGCTGCATTGTTGTTGGTTACCAAGTGTTGTTGCTAATTCAGAGTCCACAGTACTGTCACAGAAAAGAAAACACTGATGATATACCCACTTATGAAGGTTATTCCAAATTGTTTAAATAACATTTTTGAATACTTTAATTTAATTGGTATTTATTGGGTGTTTTCCCATTAAAAAATGTGTAATTCTATAAAAAAAAAAAAAATTGTGTAAAATAAGACTACTTTATTTATTTTTTTTTAGAGAGAGAATATGTCTCAAAATAAGTTTATTTTTCTTTTTTTCCATTAGAATATTTCCCCCTGGTTTAAGCATAAACGGCACTACATTTTGTTCAATTTATGCTTAAAAACATTTCACAAACATGTTGCTTCTAGCAGTTCCACAAAAATATCAAGCGGTAAAAACTTGAATAATAGTAAACCGCAATAATAATAGCTAATAATTTTTTTTTTATTTATAATAAAATTATCAGCGTTGCCATCACAAGAATACATTTAAATTTAAAATATATTAAAATAAAAAGTTCTTTTAAATTGTGATAATATTTCAGAATATTACTGAATTTATCAAACAAATACAGCCTTTGTGAGCATAAGAGACTTCTTTTAAAAACATTTCAAAATCTTACTGACCCCAAATATTTGAAGGATAGTGTATGTTTAGAAATTATATGACTACAACTTTAAAAAAAAAAATAGATTGACTCACTTGCCTGACACTCTGTCCAAGCCAGGCATAATAAAATGTTAAATGCGATTTCTGCGCAAATCAGCAATGATATCCTTGTTAATGCTTAAGCAGAGTTGAGCTTGGCAGCCTCGTACAGTGTCAAATCTGCACAAAACTGTATATTAAACATTGTATATATTTTGATATTGTGTTGTGTCACACGATAGCGACCAGACATCATTCATTTCCAATGAAAGGAACACATGCAATCAAGACCACACACACTGGATCGACTTATATTTGCTATTAGAGAACTTTGTTTCAACTAAAATACCATAGGAATAGTAATAAGTTACTATAGTAAAACTGTGGTAAATCATTTTCATTAGGGCAGTAGAGAGGAAAAAATGACCTAAAGCTATAACATGCCGATGACCTAAAACTATAACATGCCGAACATGGTCTGCCTGTAATTCTGTGGCTCACCATAATTGCAGAAAAGCGTTTCATTAGTGTACGCCTCTAGAGCAGACCACATCATTAATAATACGGCTAATTCGCCCTTCCCTGTTTCCCATTCAAGCTTGTTTGTACACAACACACTCCTACTCTAAGTACACTCATTAGGTCTATTTTAGAGTAGGGGATCCACTGGGGCAACAGAGAGAAGCCGGTTTGGTTTCGTACCCACATCCTCAGAGGCTCTACTGCTGACACGACCGCAGCGAGCTTGCTGCAATTGCTTCTTTTTCGGCTGGGTGTTGGATTTGACCACACACCACCAATGCACTTTCTCTCTAATGAAGCTGACAGAACATGGTGGAACACAACCTCAATGGAGGATCACCCTGAAAGTCAATGACAGATGGAGAAGAGAAATGCCCTTGTGAAATAAACCTGGTTAAAGGATAAATGTAGATTCTGGCATAAATTAAACTTCCAAGTTTTAGTTTAACAATCCAGTGAGAGCTTATATGTGTGAAGCTTTTCTGTTCAAACTTTTTGCTATCCCTGCAATATTGCTATGCAAAAACTAGTATTAGTATAGTAAGCAGAGCTGATAAAAGTTAAAAAGTCTAGTTAAAAATAATCAAGACAGGTTTACTGCAGATTTTCCACTAAATAAACACAACGAAGAATGACATGAATCACTTTTATATATATATATATATATATATATATATATATATATATATATATATATTTATATATATATATTTTACATATATATGCACCAACATAAAAAAACAAACACAACACAGTTTTAGCTACCAAAGTTTAAGAAATGTTTCTTAAGCACCAAATTTCTGAAGCATAAGGTGACATAAAATAGATAAGAGTTAAATCTTATCTATTTAATATATAATATATTTATATATAGATGATATAATTTATGTATTGTAATAGATTTAAATTGTACTGTATTTGTAATCAAAGACATGCAGCCTTGATGATGATAAAATCTTTCAAAAATATATTTTTTTGGTATTGTGTGTTTTAATACATGTTTAATTTAAGTGATGAAGTTAAGCAACACTGTGTTTTAAAAGTATCCCTTTAATATCACCTATGTTGAAAACAGTTGTGCTACTTAATGTGTTTGTGGAAACTGCAACGCACTATTCTGTAATGAATAGAAAGTGCAAAATAACAAAATTTATTTAAAAAAAAAAAAAAACACTTCTGTCATTTTTGACCAATTTAATGCATCTTTGCTGAATAGAAGTATTTTATTTTATTTTCTGACCCCCAAATAGTGAACAGTAGTCTGAACAGTAATCTCATAACTTGGGGCTAAGCAGTACCTGCTTGGAAACAGTCATTATTTTATTCATAGAGGCAGAAAAATTACCCAAAACAGCTTTGAGTACAATATCATACTTCCCAGCAACTGGATGTTGTTTGCCAATTTTTCAACGTCTCACCCATAAAAGAGTGACTGAATGCTTTAACAATTTCCTTAGGCAGTAAATATAACTTTGGTGTGGAAAAATGGAAATGAAAGACAAAACAAAGGTAAAAAACACTTTCATTCCAAGGCCTGAGAGCTGCCATGAATTCCAGAGAATTGTGTGAATCATAGCGAAGCGCCAGTCATGAGATGAAAACACAGCAGACGCTCTCTTTGTCAGCCCAAGCATGCTGGCCCATCTTTCAATCTACTGTCTAATTGAACACAAATATTAGTTGTTTAGCCAGCAAAGAGACCCCACGCTGCTCTTAGCAAGCATCGGGGCCCAGGTTTCAAATAGCCACGTTTTCCAAGCACTAGTGTCAACTTCAAAGCGGACACACAAAGCTGATGCTCAAGCCCACTGTCACTAACGTGAACCAGGCATAGCGTTGAGTTTCATCCTGAAATCCATTATTCAATACTTTCACTGTGATCTTTTCTTCACCACATACTTTGAAAAGGTTCAGAGCACTTGATGATAAGTTGTGTTCTGCTATTTAAGGATAAAAATCGCATTAAAATGATATTTCAGCACTACAGTTTGCCCTGTATGTAAACATTTTGAGGTAATGATCTGCCAAACTGACAAAGAAGCAGTCTGGTGGTGAGATTACATGCATACCACAACTAATATTGTGATAATCTATTAGGACACACAGCACCGGGTCACCTTTCACTGTTTACTGCTGATAGGGATCAAAAGAAAGTATCTGGAAGTGGCGACAGAAATGGCATGTTTATGTAGCAGTTCTTGAGTGTAACCCTTAAAGCATAATCACAATGTCAAGCCCTAAAAAGGAGGCTGGGGCCCGCATTGCTGAGGAAATCAGCTAGGCATTTGTGCCCCGGCATTCCAAGAAGCCCCAACACGAGCACTGATACTTCCGATAACGAGGCTGAAGAAAAACAAAAACTAAAAACTCAAGGTTTCCAGTTACACAGTTTGGAAAAAAATATCAAGACAGTTTAATTCAGGTCAATTATTAGGATTTTTCTTCACTTTTGCACAGCAGCAGGGATGTGTTAAAACTCTCACTGGCAAAAAACTACCCGTGCTTACCGTAATTGTCCATGGAGTCCCAACCCTTCCATCGTCTGTTCCAGTCTGCACCCACACCACTCAACAGGGAATCTTCTCCCTCATAACTGAGGTCCTCTCCATTCTCCTCCAGACTGCCTTGCCCGGGACCCTCTTGACTGGAGTCATGGTATTCCCAGAACAGCGGCCAGAAGAGCTTTTTATGGCCTGGCCACTCTTCTGAGCTCAAGGACCAGTCATTCCTGCTCTCTTTGGCAAGGTCCATCTCAATCTCCATCTGTGGGTTGTCCACAACCTCAATGGTAACCTGGTAGAGAGATACAAGTTGGTATGTTGATCTGCAAAAAAGGCATATCAGAAAGTTGTAGTTCTACAAAACCTTGGTTTTGGCTGGTTTTTGGAACATGATAACCAGTTCAAGATAGACAACCAGCCCAAACAAGCCTGACCAGGTCCAGCTAGCCAGGTTCAACCTTCTAGACAGGCTTGGAGGCAAGTTTGGACCACCTAGAAACCATTTTAGCAAACACCAAGTCTGACTATGCTGTCTAAGCAAATTAGATTAATTGCAATAATATATATATATATATATATATATATATATATATATATATATATATATATATATATATATATATATATAATATATTATTATTATTATTATAATTATAATACATTGATAGATAGAAGGTCACATTCAATTGATCTTAAGTGATTAGAACTCAGAAAATGTATTTTTCAAATAAATTATTTTATTTTGGACTTTCTATTCATCAAAGAATCCTGAAAAAAAAAACATTATCACAGTTACCACAAAAATATTAAGCAGCATAACTGTTTTAAACATTGATAATAAGAAATGTTTCTCGAGCACCAAATTATAATATTAGAATGATTTCTGAAGGATCTTGTGACACTGAAGACTAGTAATGATGCTGAAAATTTAGCCTTCCCATCTAAAATATATATTACATTTTCAAATACATAAAAAAAATGGAAAACAGTTATTTTAATAATGTAATAATGGTTCCTTCTTAAGCAAATAAATGCAACCTTGGTGACTTCCTTCAAAAACACTAAAAACAAAATGACCCCAAACAGTACTGTATATGTTTAACTGAACACACAACATATTGGGTTTAATTGCGCAGACATTTAAAAGTTAACTCAATTGCCCCCTTGAGCACTGTGCTTTTTTAGAGCCGTGTATGTTAAGTATGTTCAAAGGATATTCAAAGTTTTCTCTTTTCTCCTGTTTGTTTATTTCAAAGGATGTTTTGAGGTGACAGATTTGTTCTTTGCATGCTTGGGCTCGTAGTGCAAGTGTTCCAGCAGGCAGAGACAAAGGACTGATTGTTTATTTCCCCCACAGTGTAGCAATCTGATGGCTGCTGCAGCTGTTTATAAAGGCATGGAGCAGTTTAGAGCGGGTGATTACGCTACTGTAACTGCACTGTTTACAATAGTCGGTCTCCACCTCCTCCTTGAACTAATCATCATGACTGTATTCTACATCCAAAGAACACAAGACATCACTATTGAAGACAAAAAAGATCCAAGGTTTAGATCACTGGAGGTCCATTAAATGGCAAATTTAAGTTTAATATTAAACACAGATGTTTAAGAAATCTCCGCTGCATTTCTTTGTCAAGGTCTTATCAAATTTGTTGACACTAGGAATGAGTCATGGAAAAAGAAGATAACATGAGATATACCAAAAACGTAAGAAAGTGTTCAGTTCAAACTGACGTCTTAAAATTATAACGTTCACCACATTACCTGCTGAAGGCAGTAACTCATACATTTACATTGGCAGCAAACATATTGGAGACCCATTAAAACAAAATAGCTTTTTCTAAAAAAGTATGGAAGATGGACCCGTCCCACTTGGAAGACTCTTGAATTTTCCCTATTATAAAAGTCAGTTTGCTTACCAGGGATCTCCTGTGTATTTTTTCCCTGAAGTCTAACTTCGTTTCCTCTCAAGTCCACTTACACACGTCAATTTCATAACAGTACTAAAAATATAAAAATCCCTCCTTTACCGGTGTTGTAAAAACATTTAAAGATTGGGATCTGCTCTTGGAGGGAGCATTAAAAGTGCCTGTTAAAATAATACTGTGGCCTTTCACCTTTCGGATTTTCTCGGGATTTCATTTTGGTACACTGTGCAGGAGCTTGAGCGGCATGGCTGAAATGAGCTACACCAGAATAAAGGTCTCGCTTGGGGTAATTTAAGAGGCCTCTCCGGTTTAGAAGCAGCTGTGACATGACCAGCAACAGCGCAGAAACCTGAAGTCCCTACTGCAATCACAGCAGCAATAACAGTGAAACAATGAGTGCATAGGTTAATTACATACACCACAAACTGTTGCCAAGTAAAATCAATCCATTACCCAACTCATTATACAATGATTTAGTTCACCCTAAGGAAAGAAATGACAAGGTTTTGGGAACGGTGAGATGTTAAACATATCTGGAATAACAAACTACCCTCATAATATTAACAACTGTCTTTAGAAGAACTAATGCCAAGATATACAGATACACAATGAAAGAAACCCAAGACACAAAATGACTGATTCAGCTCATTTACCTCATTTTCTTGTGGTCCAAGAGCCTGTAAACACTGTATTACTTTTTTAAAAGCATGTATATACAGGACGAAACTTGATTCTGAAGCAATCAAAATGACAATAAGGTAAGACTGGACCTGCTCTTACTTGAATGTTTGGGTTTTGGGAGCCCAGGTCTGCGTTGGCCAGTTCAGGGAAGTTCTTCAGGTCTAATATGAACGGTTCTTCTTCTTCCTGTGGAGCAGGTTTGGGAAGGACTCCCTCTGAGCGAATCTGTGACCATCTCCTCTTATGACGGCGAGGCAAAGGTGGCTCACTCCTCAATTGGTTCTGCCGCTGAATGTCCTGCAGTGACTGTCTGACATCTTTGGAGTCATCGTGACCTCTGACCTGGGAAGTGCACACATAGTATCCCATGAAAGGAACATCTGGTGATCTAACTAGCTTTATTTACTTTAGATGAGAGTGGAGTGATTGGTTTATTTATGTATCAAAGGAAAAAGGATAAAATATTTATGATTATGTTTAGTTTTGTAATTAATGTTGGTTTGGGGATCTGTCTTAGTTTAACACCATATCAAATCCTTACAGCTGTGACCTTATGGCCCATATGAAAAAAGATGTCTGGGTTTCAAATAAACCCATCTGGAGTGAAATGTCTGATGCATGACAGCATATCAGGTGGATTTTGGAACAGGATTAGTAGAAATCATGGCAATAATTTAAGAGCCTTCTTTTGCTTTAATGATCCAGGAAAAGCCTGTTTCCCAGACATTTGGAAGACTCTGTCCGTCTCTTTTAAGGTTTCGTATATACAAAAAGCAATCTTTGAGTTCTTTGATTTCCATGCTGCATATCTGTCAATCGATGCTTCATTGGGTTACCATTAGCAACATAACAAAACAGACAGCAGACAAACATCATGGCTCACTCTCTTGACAGCTGTTTGACATTACGGGTAATGCTGCGTTCAACGGATGGAGAGGGACTGTGAATCCCTAGAGGAAGACTCAGGAGTCGGGACAGTGCATGCAGGTAAATTATTACACATTAAGGGATATGTATCTCTTTCATCTGGTTTACTTTAATATGGAGACATACAGTCTGTGGCGGTACAAAGAAAGGCTTCCTGTTGTCCACAAACTATGACAATACTCTAAAGCACTTTGCAGTTTGCTACTAATCATGTCAACAAGTCTCAAGCCTCAAAATTGAGGCAGATGATGGTGACCTTTAAAAAAAAAAAAATGATTTCCAAGTTTTGTAAGTTTTTTTTTTTTTTTTTTTTTTTTTTTTTTTAGTAAAGGTAAAATATTACTATAATAATTATTTTAATATTAAATACTATATAGTGTGGGTCAAAAGTATTATTGGTTAATATTATTTTTCCCCAAACACACATTGTATAAAACAAAATTGTTTTCTTTTTCTTTAAAATAATATACACTGATGAATTGTGCAGAACAAGACCGGGGACATTTAAATATTGTAAGTAAATAGTATAAATGTTCATGTTGTCTTTAGCTGCATGCACTCTCCAACATGCAATAAGCACCAGATGAAACTCAGTTTAGACTTTACATTTTGGATCATGCTGTGCTTCAAAGAGTTCTTGCGGAGGCCCTGTCTATAAGCCACCAGAGACTTCAAAAGAAAAGCAACATACACAAGCGTAAATCAGAAAACAAGAGACACATATGTCCTCATCATGGCCACATCATTCTGCAAGCATTCTCTATAACCAACGCTATAACTCATTACTTTTAAATCTCCATCTCAGATCGTCACAGATTCAGATCACCTTGGTGCATTTCAACATGTGGTATTCCTGCTCTTCTTCATCTAGAGACTTGGTTTGATGGTCCCAATTTTCCCTTCTGACGCAGCAGAGAAGAAAGGGGGGGGGGTTGAGTCTGTCTGATCAAAGCCTCTCTTTACTGATCATGCATGGCCTGCCTTGCATCTTATAACTTCACTGCTTGTGTCTCTCCCAAACGCAAAACAGATGTCCTCTGCTCCAGACGATAAACTTCACCATTGCGCTCTAATGAAGTTCATCATTACCGGGGGTGGGAAGGAGGAATGGAATGGAAGCTTCTTTAATGATTTGTACACAATTATTAACGTCTAAACGAAAAGCTTTTCTATTTAAATTCAATATTTTATAATTTCCATTCAAATTTGTTCAGCGCAGAGTTAGTGTTTTGATAGATGGAAATACGTTTGAGATTATCGACCGATAAACAAGCGTTATCCCGACGCGATCGAACGCTGTTTCAAAAGCAGAGCAACAAACTGAAGCAGTCACCATGCGTCATATAATAAAATGTGCAGAAATAATTTAAAGCTGCAGTCCATAAGTTTTGCCTCTTTGTCGCCAACTCTGTTTGAAAACCTGCAATTGCAGCTATTAGCAGAATTACCTTCCTTGCGTGGGTTGTGCGTCGGCACAGCTCCAGCGCGGATGAATCGAATGTTTTGAGGTGTATGTGTGGCAGTCAGTCATCGCACCGGAGTGGATATTTACTGTATTTCACAATATGTCTTGGAATTTGTGACCCAAATAAGAATTTTTCACCATATATTGTGAACATCTGAACAAGTAAGTAACAAGTCTGCCACAATTGTTCTGACCAAGTGAGGAATAAAAGCATTACAATAAATCGCGCTACCGTGCAAATTATTATCAAAAATATTATACTTTATTCTCAAATTGTTAATGTTAACAACATCAGCATTACGTGACTATATAGTGTGTATTAGCGTGCAGATTTCAACTTCTGTACAGTCTATTCTCTAATTGTCATACCATTCGAATTTCATATTAAGAAATTATTTTAACCCAAAAAGCAAATTATGCTCCCTTCGAACTGGTTGTCTTTAAAATTCAAATCTTGTGTAATCCCAGGCTATCTTTAATCAGAAGCACATTTAAAACTTGAATATAGTTTTAATTTCATTCACATTGTCTCATAAAACACATAATCCTTTCTGGATTACAATCCGCCATCAAAATGATACATTTAATTATCCCAGCTGCTGTGAGAAAAGACTATAAACGATCCACCACCTGCAGCATCCTCACATGATAGCCTAGTAGCCGGGACAACTTCTTTATGTTTACAGATGTGAAGTAATGACGCAGCAGCATGCTCAAATTTCCTGAAAAAACCTACCCGTACCACTCAAATTAGAAAACCTGAAGAACCTGGTTATAAGCGATCATCGTTGTGAAATAGGCTAAAGAAAGGCGATAGTTTTGAACACAGGCTGGTTATGCCACTTGCTCAAATATTGATTTCGGATAATTTTGAGCCACAATAAGTTATGGACTGCAGCTTTAAACTTCAGTCGCGAAAAGTAAAGCTTGGTACGTGTCCCAAAAAGTCGTCACCATGGTTCAGTGCACGCCACAGTTGTGAGTTCTGATGTCTAACGCAAACAAATGACTGTGATTTCTTGTTACAAAGTCAGTGGATCATTCAGAGCTGTTAGGCTACTAGTTTATTGACTCACTAAACCACGAGCCATTTTGCCAAAACGCCTGATTTGAAATAAAAATGAGAATGTTAAATCCTTTTTACACAAATGTTTACTACTACAAAACTATTGTAGGCTACTTGACTTCTCTGAGACTTACATTTGTTTATTTACTGACTGTTTTTTAATTTGACAATATGTAGGCTACTTTAACATAGCCTAACCCCATTGTCAACTAAGTTTTGTTGTATAACTGAAACGTACTAACCATTGTACTGCCCCATTTTGAATGTTTGGCGTTTGACTGGCTGCATCTTGCCATCAAAAAGCACTGACACTTGACCCAAAGCCAGAATCTTATTGGTTGGCATGTAACGTTTTCATCATTGAACGAAGAAAACAAGTACATATGGTTATCTATGTGTGAATTTTCCATAGCAATTACTATTTAAAATCTTGTTCTTGTTTGAAATCTTTATTCTGCCAAATATTCATGTCTCATTTAAAAGGCCTTCAGAAGACAGTAAACATGAACTTAGGATTTGAGTGAATGTGTCAGCTAGGAATTGCACAGTCGGAGTGCAGTTGGGAACTACTGTCTATTTTTTTACAGCCGTGTAAAACCTGTGAGGATGTTTACCATCCACAAAATTTTTCGTCTGCCTGCCTGTAGTGAGCGCAATGAAGGATTTCAAGTGTTTTCCTCACTTTGTGGCCTTCCAGAGATCTTTCCATACCATTCCCATCAATCATTCTATAATCAAACCTCTGAGAAAAAGTCACGCCAAGATAAGCTCCTCACTCAGCATTGCAGTTTGTATTAATCACTTTCTTCACATGGGTGAAACTGCTTACTCACCAGCTGAGACGAAAAGGATGGCCTATGATTTCACAATGAGTGCTACAGGTTAATACGCGAAAAGAAATTTTAAAGAATACTTTCCTGTGCCGCAAAGCGGTTCGCAACAACTAAGTCCCTGGAGCCAAAATTCCTGACTCTCCACAAAGGGGGCCAAAAGAAACAGAGGAGGCAAGACAGCAAGGCCACTTGTGAGAAGAGTGACATGGTAAGGAGCGGAATCCTGTCCCAGATCCTAGCAGAGACAATCATTGTCCTCATGCCTTTATGTTGTTCTTTCTCTATATTTTTCTTCCAGCATACCCACCTGGTGTTACAATCTGATTCTCTTGGCATGCCTCAACAGCATCAATGTACCATATGTTATCTCCTCTCCTCACAAAACAATTGTTGTGTTTTTTATAGGACTGTGCCATCTGGACAGCACAGAGACCCTAGGAGAATAAACGAATATGCGGGGCCCCTGCCAAAATAACACACACTACACACACATGGTCTGGGGATGCTTTGAGTTGGAATATGCTGGAGCCAAGGTGCCACCACAACAAGAACAGGGCATCAGCGCACCGAAGCTGGAGAGGCACCAGAGTCCCAAAGCACATAAAACATTCAGTCTGATTTCCACAATAACCTCACAAAGCATTACCCTTTTTGACCGCATAGAAAGAATAAAGGCAAATGGGATGCATATTTTTTTAAACTTATGCCATTTATATCTTACAAGCTGAATGAATATTTCTTGTTTTAAAAACTTTACTCATATGTACCTGGTTTTTTATCAGGGGCAGAAATGGGTTTTCCATATGAAATACTTCTTGTGTGCAGCAAGTGAAGCTCAAAGTTAGAGCGCCTAGATGGATATTCTCTCCCACACAGATCCACGTCTGGCATCTCTCAGATGGCTTGTGTCAAAAACTCTTCATTTAGCGTCATGCAAGCCTCAGAAAATCACAGTCCCCCTAGAATTCCTGTTGACACTTGATAACCAACTTGTACCAAATGTACCGTGGTACTGTACATCTTGATACCAACTGTAATTAATGTTATAAACTAAAAAAGACAGATTGGATACACATCTTTCTTCTTTTACAAGCTTCAGATGTTTATAATCAGATCTCGATGCTGCACAACATGTTTTGTAGGGCCAAGATCTAAAAAATAGTTGTACTCAGCAACATTCAGGCACGTTATTAAATCTATTCCTACTTTCAGGCTGCATGTGTGTGTTCTGGTGGTTTTTGTGAAATATTATCTGGTGTTTCTTTATTAAATTCTGAATATAGCTTTCACAGCATCTACCAAGGCATTCGCAATATACTTTCAAACAGAGCACTGGACATTTTAGAGCTTGCTTTTCCGCACCCGAGTCAAAAACGCGCTCAATGCTAAGAAACACCAATGTGAACTCTCCAAAGCGGTGAGTCAAGACATACTTGGCGCCATTTTGTGGAATTGGGGTCTGCTTGGGGGCTTGGAGGAGAGGAAGAGCCCTGTGATTATTGGCCTTATCAATTTATAGCAACCAAGGCTACGGAACTCCTACGAGAGTTTCTCTGCGCGTTGGTGTATTGATTAGTAAAGGGTCACAGTTTTTGTGTGAAACCAGTGGGCTCTCCCATGTCTGCGTGATCCCTGGTGGCTACTTTAAATAACCAAACGCGCGTCTTCCTCCATATAGGTAACTTACATGTATTCGGAATTCTAATCAGCTCAGGTGACACTGTAGTAGTTATATACTGATCATAAATCAACGCACAAAGACACGCTAACTGTTTGTATAGACCAAGATGCTTACTTGTATTTACCAGTCTAGCTATATCCGGCAGGTCTTCGTGCACCCCTTGAGCAATAGTGTTTACCTAAACGCCCTCGGCGCAAAGTTGTGCCGGTGAACGAGAATTTCTGCTATTGATTGTCATGTCAGTGCAAGAGAGGCCTTCCAGTTTGCTTACATGCTAGTAGTGATACTGTGTGAGCTTAGCCGTCCTTTGTTTTAATGTATAGAAAGACGGGAATACGCCGCGCGAAATGCAGTGCGTTCTAATCGAGACAGCCTGGGAGTAGTGGACTGTTTAAAAGTTGTGGGTACTTAGTGCTAATGTAAGTTTACGCATTTCCTACTCTCGACTTAACACTGCAATAGATATAATAGCTGCATCACTATGAATAACAGCAATCCATCGGGAGTTAGATACAGCGACGTCTAGTATGCCCTGTTTGTTCTATTCGACACAGTGTGACCTCAGTCTTCTTGTGGCGTGAAGGAGTATTAATACGATTGCATGACGCAGTTAATACCAAGAACATACCTATGAACATTAAACGGTGGGTTATTCAGTTTAACAGTGGGGCAAATTAACCACCCAGCCATTCCAGGCACATAAACACACATTAAACTATATATGGAAACTGTATTTTCAGTGTGGTTTGACTTCTCAAATGAACTCCTGCACTTCTTTCTGGAGATGATGAATGATCGGTAATAAAAAGATCATACCTGTCGGTACACCATGCCTGCTCTTTTGGAACACTCATTTAAATTCATTGTTTCTGCAGCGTAGCAAAGCAGACCAGAGCTAGGTGTCACCAATAAAGATCAAATGCTGTTTTGGCATTCACAATATTGGAATACATAAACTTATCCTTTTTAAAACAGGATAATTTTATCTTGACGAACAACGGTTTCCTCCTTTCAGTTAAAATGTAGCCTTTAGAAATATAGATTAAAACACACATTTGTGTTTTGACCCTGGATAGTATGTATATTCGGATGTGACATCATAGCACCTAAGGTGACCAATTAGCTCGCAGGTTTTTTTTTACATTTCCTACTGGTTACAAACCCCGAGCTGGGTGGTGTACTATCGCTTAATTTATGGGGGTGCGTCAGCCTACTATCATCTGAACCATACGACTAGGTGCGAGTAGTGAATCCAGAAAGACATGGATATTGTCATGCTAAACTTTAGAATCTTTTATAGGCCCCCCGGCTGTCTTGTTTCAAAAGTTATTGATTCATCCCAACTCTCCCCATGACGCATTTCATTTTGGGATTTTCTGAGCAAAATGACGTTTTAATTTAGATATTAAACTCTTCTGTTGCTGTTAAAATAACTTTATTTATAAACAAAAATAGCTAATTAATCTTCTTATTGACGAATTGTCATACTCTCGTAGAGATGTTGTCACTCTTGCGCTTGATGTGATTCGCTCTTCGTCTTTTTGCAGGCAAGCCCTTTCACCAGCAGAAGACAAAGTGTTCAAGAAAACTGCCCACCGTTAAAGCTCGGACTTTCGAATCAGCAATGACTATGTCAAGAAAAAATAATAATAAGGATATAGTTTATATTATGATTTTTGCTATCCGTGCCACACCTTTTGATGAGTTCCTGTGAACGGCACTCAACCCGCTTCAGTTCCAAGGTTCTTTTATGTCTCTCTCTTTGTATGTATGCCCATCCCTCATATAAAATCATGACATCTAAAAAACGTCAGCGTGAAAGATTAGGCATTAAACACGTAACGCAAATTCTCAGTGAGCGCAAACAACCCTTCATGTCCGCGTGTCCACTCCATCTTCTGACTCGAGATGTTCTTGGGCGCCCAAACCCGTATTTCAGCAGTTCTCCAAACTTTAATATTCGCTCCCAGAGTTCTCAAAGGTGATCTTCCATGGTGTCGTGAGTTTCTGCCTCCTAGCCAGCGGAAATATATGAAGAGCATGTCTTGTTGTGAGTGTGATGGGCTGCGGTGGATAGCTCCTCAAAACACGCGTCTCTCGGAAGGCGCCCAATGCGCACTGAGCCCAAGACCGCAAAGAGATCAACTCAGCACTCGTACCTTGTCCCTCACTACCAACGTAAATGCTAGTGATGTAGGATGTGCTCCTGACTATGCTACACAGACGTCTAGCCCTCAATGCAGGTACTGGTGATGAGTGCCCTCAGATAATTCACGGCTTGATGTGACATTTCATCTCACCTCCGCTTGTGGACGTCTCTGCGGAGGGGTTCATACACCCCACTGACTGACTGACTGATGAATGAAGAATATGATGAATGAATTAAGGAATGACTGAAGCTGAAAGCGGATGCTCGCGTGGTGTATAATATCTTCATGAACCACCGGAGAGAAACGTTTTGGCTTATTTACGGCATTATGTTTAGTCCATATTCTATATAGAGTATGATATATATTATATATTATATATAATATATATATATATTATATAATATATAGATCTATAGATTAGATGTATATTTATTGTTTCGTTTAGATGCTACACTACCGTTCAAATTTTTAGTGTCAGTAAGATTATTTCGAAAAAATAAAAAATAATAATTAACAGTTTTATTCAGCAAGGATGCATTAAATTGATTTTAAAAATCCAATTAAATACATTTATTTAGCAAGGACGCATTAAGTGAATACAATAAATTCTGTGATCATTTAAAAATATCCTGGAAAAAAAATATCATGGTTTTCACATAACAACAATTTTTTTTTATGTTTATACCATTTGAAAATATAATAAACCATAAACATTACTGTTTTTATTACATTTGTGAACAAATAAATCTAGCTTAAAATAAACAAATAATAATGTTACCTACCATTTATATATATACATTTTTATAAAAGACTATTTTCTATT
This sequence comes from Cyprinus carpio, assembly GCF_018340385.1. Taxonomy (NCBI): domain Eukaryota; kingdom Metazoa; phylum Chordata; class Actinopteri; order Cypriniformes; family Cyprinidae; genus Cyprinus; species Cyprinus carpio. The sequence continues at coordinate 8,675,299 of NC_056613.1, read as the reverse complement.
TTATTATTTATTACTTTTTTTTTTTTTTTTTTTTTTTTTTAAATATATATTATATAATATATTTTTTTTTTGTGTTTTGTATATGTGGGGTTTTTGAAAAATATGTTCCAAGAAGCTTAATATGTACAATATGTTTCCTCTAATGTGGTAATTTCTATGAAGTCCTCTGAGGCATTAATTCAGAACTATCACATTTGTAATCGAGCAGCAACTGGATTAGCAATATAATTTAATTGTGAAGCGAGTCGGGACAGTATAGAAAAGTGCAAAATATAAAGTGAGAAAAGAACACAAAAGACCTTAATAATACATTTAGTTACAGTCATTTAATTTCCTTAGAGTGGAACAGCTCCTGAACTGAAGAAGCCCACAGTGTACTTTGATTCAAAAGTAGGTCTTAAAAACAGTATGCACTACAGGCAGCAAAATCCAAGTCATATTAGAACACATACAGTGAATGTACTGGTAAAGCTTGTGTTTTATCTGAAAAAGAAGTCTTTATAATTGGATTAATCTTTCTTAAATGTCAGTTTTTATATTATCAAGAAAAAAATATATGATTGTTTCCATCTTTTGCATTTTTTAAACATCTTAATATGTGTAGTTTCTCTTCTTTGGTTGCATATAAAGGAACACAAGTTTAAAAAATGGTTAAAAAGAAATATATCCCTGGATTTGATGTTGTAAAAAGATACATGGGAGAATGTACTACCCCACAAAAACCAAAGCAACAGAAGCCACAAAAACAGAACAAAGAGTGTACATTTCTGCACCTTTAAAGCATCATAAACCAGCAGATTCAGTGATTACATCCCACATGCTTTGCTGGGAATATTATAATGATATAAAAAAATACTCATCAGTAGTATGTGCACTGAGAGCATGCACATCATGCATGTGCATATATGAGGATATCTGGAGCTGCCGTTGATGATTAAAGTACACTTCTCCAAACAATAAAAGATATGAAACATAAATAATAAATAAATATGTACATTAAAGAAACATATACATAACACAAATCTCCTTTCATGAAGGCTGAAAAGTGTTTTAAAAGACGTTGGAAATCATAAGACAATGAACTGTAACATTCATCAACATTGAGGAAAGATTATACAACTACACAATGAAAACTCTTGCAAGAGAGCAAACTTATTAGTTATTCATGGCATTGCAATCATACGCTAATAAGTCACTATTAAAATAGTAGCATGTAAAGAAAAATTAAAATGTACTCACCCTCAGGCCATCCAAGATGTAGATGAGTTTGTTTCTTCATCAGAACAGATCTGGAGAAATTTAGCATTACATCACTTGCTTATCAACGTATCCTCTGAGTGAATGGGTGCCGTCAGAATGAGAATCCAAATAGCTGCTAAATACATCACAATAATCCACAAGTAATAAACATGACTCCAGACCATCAATTAATGTCTTAATGTCATATGGATTACTTGTGATATTTTTATCAGCTGTTTGAACTCTCATTCACTGCAGAGATCCATTGGTGAGCAAGTGGCATCCTCAATTTTTGATGAAGAAACCAACTCATCTACATCTTGGATGGCCTCCCTAGCAAGTAAACTTTCACCACATTTTAATTTTTGGGTGAAAATTCCTTCAATACATTCATACATCCTTTTCAAATGTAAAGTTTCTACAAGGTTTTGCAATCATAGCACAACTTGCACTGCAGCTTTGGAGATAATGCATATAATCAGCATCCAAGTTCCCTCAGAGGTGGTGATAAATATGCTTGTTTCTACCTAGACTTCCCTCAGACATAACCAACATTCGCCCTCATGTGATTTGTATCACCGATGTAAAAATAAATATTGAAGCAAGACACCAGAGCTGGCCACAAGTCAAAATCTGTGGAAACAACAACAATCAGAGAGCCAAGTTGTGGAGGTTTTGGAGTTTGATATAGGTAACACAGTGAATGTACTGACAATGCAATAAGAAGAACCTTTAATTCCTTTGCATAGGTCAGGGATCCTCAGAATTATGGGTTCAGCTGCCTGTCTGTTCTCACTTACAGACGAAAAAAAAAAAAAAAAGTCTCAAAGGTTTTGTACACAAAAATGGTTCTGAAAGGCTGCAGTGACATATAGCTTTTAGCAAGTACACTGGCTGACTCAAAAGCTTTCTGTGGCTGGCAGAGAAAAATCAAAGTATTAATTTCCCTAAACGAATGCCGCAACAGGTTAAGAAAAGCAGACCTAAACCTCACGTCAAAACAAAACTGAGGAATTTGACAAATGCAGTAAGCTGGGGAGACAAAAAGCTTTTTTTCTAAAAGCATCAGTGTTTTGTTGTTGTTCAGAGCTTCATGTGTTAAAATAAAAGATGATATACCTAAGTTTAAAAAGTTATATATTTATTAAGTGGTTAAGCTGCTTTCTTTTTGGAGGAGCAGAAGATGAGCAGTCACATTTGGTTCAGATAGGAAGTATGTCACTCTTCGTTCTGCTCCTCATATATTGGTCTCGGTCCAAGGGCCGGTTAATGAGGGAGAAGAGCGACTTTGTGCCGCGAATACTTCAACTGCAGAGATCGCCTACTTCACTGATCACATCCCACGCCTGAAAACAATCATCATGCTCCATTACTTTTCATGGTTTACACATGTAAGTCATAGCACATGCTAATGCTGAGAAGCCAGCTGCCACCTACCATGCAGGAGCTTTAGTACAGTTAGCCAAACTACATATAAAGCTCAAAAAGCTAGTGGCATTATAAATAGTGCAGTGGATTCATAGTGAGCTACGTGGCAATTAATGTACTATGCGAATTCATTCTTACTGCTGACGAGGGGCATTTAGGATCATAGTTCAATGATCGGGCTATGAGGACCGCACGGAAACGTGGTGCAAATTCATGATGAGCCCAGAAATCTTTTAGAGGGCATTACATTCAAGAGATGCAATGTAGAATGTCTGAGTATGGTACGTTAGCGCTGGCCGGGGAGGAACGATAAAGTCTGTTATCAATCACAGAGTGGGACAACCTTGACAATTGCTGTATAATTCGAGTCCATAGCGTCCTGGTTTAAAATCTGCTTATGAATTGCACTAGGAGTATCGTTCAAGGAACGGTTGAAGTCAGGATTCGTTAAAAAGTGCTATGTATTGAAGTGGTCAGCTGCTTTGTGTGAAAAAGCAGCGTGAGTGTGTGCACATCGGCTGCAGATAGGAAGTAGGTCACTCTGTTGTTCTCCTAATATGTGATCACGGCAAAGGCCGCTCCAGTGAAGGAAGATACTTTCTCACTAGAATACTTCATCTGCAGAAGATCGATACTTCATGACAATGCAGCGCTGAAAAACAATGATGTCCTGTGATACTTTCAGGGTTACATGCGTATTTCATAACATGTAATGCGGGAGGTAGTGGAAATGCGCAGAAACAGTACGTTAGTAGCTTTAATATCATATAGTCATCGCAATCTGTAAGTGGCATACATTTCATTTTGCACAGTCAGTGAGCACAGAGTCAAGTTCTGCGTACCATGAAACGACAATCTGGCTGGTATGTAGGAAACTTGCCCTATTTCAAAGACAGAGAAGGTCTATATGTCATTCATGGCAGCCCGAGAAGAGCCTATGTAACTATGTCTTATGATTATGTAGAGCAAATATGTACTAATCATGTGCATGTGTGTGTGTGTGTCTGTGTGTATATATTATATCATATATTACTATACCATATGCAGTTATATAGGTATCACTAGTATATACTAGTATATGCCGAAAAATGCAGACTAAAAACTAACAGTGATAAGATTTGTATCGCAAGTTCAACAGCTGCTAAGCCTTTTCTGTGATGGCATCATAATTGATACTAACTACTCCTGTGTGAAGAACAGTCAATCTCTGGATAATCAGAAACGTTTGTGCAATAGAAATACTTATCACGAAAGTTACCGTGTATGAATAAGTAAAATGGAAAGGCATAATATTAACCGATTACACTAATAAATCACAAAGATATGACATAGTTGGGTACGACTTCATAAGTTACTTTTCATGAAGATTACTATCATCTGCACGACGAGAGAAGGAAAAGAAACGCAAGAAGAAAATATTTGCAGACAGAAAGACAATGAATAGCAGTAGAATCGAATATAAAGATATTACACATAAATAATACGATCACAAAAGGTGACATTCATGGTGATATAATTTTTTCCCTTGAACTGTCCTTGTGCTTTTTAACTATAAAACCTTTTTAAACTTTTGTGCTATGCCAATATTCAGCCTAATCAGCAATGGAAGAATGCCAAAAGGGGGCGAGGGAAAACATGTTAGCAGAGCACATACGAACGAATGTTGTTGACTGTGATAAGCAATGGTCGCTATCAAAGTAGGCACAGTTTTGTTTTGCTTAAGCCACGGGGAGGGTGGTTTCTGGACGAGCGGTGTGCCTTGTCTCATCCACGTCGTTAAATCAAAGTGGTCCTGCATGAGGCCAGATTAATTCTAGAATGCTTAGCTATTGAGGCTGCTGCCAGTACAGCAGACAACCTGATGCATGGCGACTACACATGCTTACTTGTAATATAACTGCGTTGTTTGTACTCTCACTGCGGTCCTCACTCGAGAACTTCTATCTAAGTTTCAGGCAGCGTGCATGATCAGCTTCGAGTGAGGTAGCCTGTGGCCATGTGTTATAGGACGCAGAGAGCTAGTGATTATTTCAGAAGCACGTAACAGTTGTATCATGTTGTTGAAAAGTACTATATTTCAGAGAGATGGGGGGGGGGGGGGGGGTGGAACAGCTTGAACTTGACGTACAGCACGACAGCACGTACGTTATCTGTCGTTCATGCTCCCTGTTGAAAGTCTGGGGGGGGGGGGGGGACAGCGGTCTTGAATGTCAGTATGGCACTACGACAAGCTTTTCCCAAAGCTGGCTACACCTGATACCTATGGGCTCTGTAACTCATCATGTTCTCGTATGCGCTAACATCAATGAGACGAGTCTATAGTTCATACTTTCATCCTAAGTCAAGCATATTCTAGTCATGTAAACACAAAAAGTTATGGCCTGAGACAACAAGCCTAGTAAAAGTGGTACCATGCTTCTTTGAAGCGCTTTAATGATGTATCTAATCGCTGTGGCCAAGGAGTGACGAGGTCGTTAGTTCTGTGCGCAGAAGATCGAGTCAGTGGGCGTCCCTGCGGCTCATAAAGCCAGTCCTTGTGTGGGGCGTGCTAGAGATACATGAACGTCGGGCAGTCAATAAGAAGTCTGCTGGACCTCCACGATCGTGGGGCTGGGAAAGGCCACACACCACTACTCAATGTTGCTCGGGAGCAACATCATCACATTACAAATGGCCCTGATCAATCCCAAACAACAACGCATCACGAGTCAATTGTCATGAATAATACATTGTACAGATAGTGTCTATATCGGCAATCTAAGTCTTTCAAAATAAAAAAAGCTCGCTGGTACATAAAACTCTTTTATTATGAGTCGTCCACACGGCTGGCATAGACTTTAACTAAACAAGGTTTTGAAACTAAAACCAAGTACTAGAAACTAAAACTGAAATCAAATGTTAACACGCCATGTCTATAGCTCTGAGAAATATTTGTAAAAAAAATTTAAATGACAAAATCAAAGACAAAATACTAAAAAGTACTTAAATTAACTGTTGTTTTTGCTACAGAAATGTAAATCAGAGACACCATTAATGCTTAAATGCTCTTATAATTGTGTAGTTGCAAAATTTTTAAAAAAGGATCTAGGAAATAGTTCTAAATAGTGATATTAAAAAATTAAAAATTAATTAAACTGAAATATAAAAACATAAGCAATTCAAAATATTAATAAATGCTATAACGGTAGTATATAAAATAATACTAAAATAACAACTGGATAAGCACAAAAAAAAAAAGAATGCTGATAAAGGGATGAGGATGAAATACTTTACTCATCAAAACCAGATGGCACCATATGACTTGTGCAACTTTATTTTTTAAACTTGGAAATCTGAGGGGAACAGTACTAAATTCAAAGTCTCATTGCCTCAAGTCATAAAGTCATACATGCACTAATTGTAATTGGATTTTCAGAGCTGCATATCGAGGTTATTCATGAGGCAATTTTGAACACACGTTGCAGCGTATAGTGAATAAAGCTGTACAGACATATGTTACAAACATCGTTTGAGCATTATTTATGAGAATTTTAGAGCTTGACAGGTGTCACTACGTAATAATTGTACTTTCATTTAGGAAAACATGGAGTCAGAAATGATTTACAATTTTCTCATTTTATCACCAGATAGTACAAGAAATGTGTTTTTTTTTGGGGGGGGGTTTGGGGGGGGGGGGGGGGGGGGGGGGTGTTGGGAACTACTTCTGTAATAGGTAGGATATTAGCATGCATGAGTATTTACTGAGAAAGATTTAAAAGAGAAGATGAGAGATGAGAAAAAACATAATACTACCCGATTTTGGCAGGCATGATAGAGCATATGGGTACCACAGGTGAGTCATTGTTGCCATAGATGATGAATCCCATCTCCCGCAGTCTCGATAGGGAAATAGACTGTGTTTTCAGCCAAACCGCTGGATACGTGAACGGCCCTGAAACCACCCGAAACCACAACCCAAAGCATCAAGGTTTTTCAGGAAAAAAAGAATGAAAGGGGATTCTGTCATCTGGCACTCTGCATCTTTTTTCCACAGCCTTTCATGCGATGCAGGACCAGTATGAAAAATACCACCCATGGACTACATAGAAACTCCATTTTACTTCAGATACTAGAAAAAAGTCAGCCAACCTTAGCTTAATATAAACCATCTTTACGCTTCTAAACCTTCAATTGTATCGGAGGTAGATCTTACAACAAAACAGTGTCAAGAAAAACTATTTAATTACCTGCTGATTTAGTTACAAACCATTTTAAACTTTCCCCCATCCTATCACCAAGGCACATGCCCTTCGTACACAGAAAAAAAGTATCAGGTCCATCCAAAGCTTGATGTGTAATGGCAGAAAGATTTAATTTTTTTTACAAAGGGGCTGGCTAAAACAAAAAGCCTCTAGACGAGCTGCTGCAGTGTTACAGAACAGAAGCCTTGCAACAAATCCTCTTGGGTGCCGCGAAGGCGGAATACACTTAGCAATGAGAATAATACTGCCAAACAATTCATGGTTCCAATAATCCTGAAAAAACAGGAAATTAGTGTCCTTGATTTTCAGCAGCTCCACTCTGTTAAGCGGGATTGTATGTTCCCTGGGGGAGGACTGCTGTAGCGATCCACGTCAATGGGAGCTCTTTTAAAACACTCAATCACACCGCAGTTGATCCGTGAGCCACGCTAAAGGTCTATGTTTCTGAAAGCCTTGGTTCTGCTTCGTCAAACATTCCACGCATGCTAACAGCTAGAACAGAGGAAATTTCCTGCCCTGTTGATATTGTCTGTCTCACCCGTGGTGTCATCCAGATCGCCAATAAAAAATCTAGTAATTGTCATACTTGTCATGCCTGCAGGGTGACCAAAACTACTGAAAGGTCTGGTGAAAAGTTGCTGTAATGTTATGACTGACATTTTGTCTGGCCTTGTAAAAATTTGTTATTTGTTAGGGGGTTTGCACAAACAAGGGTCATAAAGAAAGAAGGGATCCCAAGGTTGAACAATTCAGCCTGGTCTGTATGACGGGGCTATTTGATTTAATGTGTTCCATCTGATGAAGCACTAGTTGAAAGGAGACTTGACTGGGCTGTGAAATCTGGACTTCCTTCCTCATATCCACCTATGTAAAATTGGCCAGAGGACAGATAAAGCAGGTTCCATGAGTCCATGACCGGGTCAGCTGCTCGGTGTTAAGGAAAAATTAAGCTGGCCAATGTGGAACGTTAAACCCACTGGAAGCCCAGTTACATTTCTGGTGATTTCGGTTTCCTTGTCCAACTTAAAGTAGCACTACAAACTATGGCAGTGCTTCTCTAAATGTTCAGATGTTCACCCAAAAATTTAAATTCTGTCATCATGTTAGTCAACCTCCTTGTAGTTCACAAACTGCTGTATGGACTTACTTTTTCTGTGGGACATCAAAGAAGACATTTCTGAAGAATGTTTTCATATCTTTTTGTCTTATACAATGTAAGTCATTGGGAGCCAAAGGTACATCTGAACAACACTGACCATCATTGTATGGCATAAGGAAAAACACGGATGCTACTTTGCCAAAAGCATGTAAATCATGCAGTTAGTTAGAGTCTCAATAAATCCAATTCAAAACACATTATTTTATAAACCATTTAAAATATTGCCAATCAAAGCTAATATGTTTGACCGCACTAACAATTCAAGGTCCAGTAAAGGTTCTAATGAATGGCTACAGAGAATTGATCGGCTAACAGCTCCAGTGAAAAACTCTATGAAAATGAGCATCTGAAAGCAAATAGGCATTAACGGAAGTTCAAGCATGCCCAACATTGGGCCACTTGAGATAGCGAGAGCCAGGGCCGTAGGGCACTTGGGGGAGGGCGAGAGCACAGAGGGGAGCATGAGTCTCCAAAGTAAATTCTTTCTGGGGTACCTTTTCAACAGCCTAGTTTCACAACGCAACACCCCGCTAAACTTTTCCCGACCCGAAGCTGGAGGATCTGGAGCGTGGAGAGAGGCAGCGAAAGGGACCAAAAAACAAAAGACGGCTTCAGCTTTGGGGGGACTGTTTCCTTTTTTGAAACGCCAGTTCTACTCACTTCCTTTTCATCTGAAGGGAGGGCGTAAGTTAAAAGCACCGGGAGTTGAGGGCGGCTCCTGACTTGCCGAAAGCCTCTGCGCCCCTTACGAGGACCTCTCTGGGGAGAAGGGCAACAGCAAAGCAGCTCCTTCCAGGTCTCAAATCTGTGGCCTCAATCATCCATGGGCGCAAAAGGCGCTCACTAGCTAGCAGCTGTGTCTGATGCTGAAGTCCAAGTCCAGTGTAAAAAAGTTGAACGGGGGATTTGAATTATATACCGTTTATGGGGTTGATTAATTTCACCAGTCATCGCACAAAACTTGTATTTAGCAAGGACACATTAAATTAATCAAAGGCAGGGCCGCATAGTCCTAATAGGCAACATGGGCTGGCAGTCCAACATTAGGGGGGCCCGCGAGACAACTCTCTCTGTTTGCATTTTAAATAGGGTTTTGTATAATATGGAATCATCCCATATTTAAAAGGTTCATATGATGTTGCTAAAAGGAACATTATTTTGTGTATTTGGTGTAATGAAATGGGTTTATGGTGTCCAAAAAAAACACATTATTTTCCACATACTGTACCTTAGTGTTTATCCTCTATGCCCCGCCTACTGAAAACGCTAACGATTTGTACAAAGCTCATCGTTCTGAAAAGCGAGGTGTGCTATGAGTGGCCAGCGAGCCAGTGCGTTGTGATTGGCCGAATGCCTCAAGCGTTGTGACACAATACTGTTACAACCCTTAACAATACGTCATCCCAGTGTCCCGGTACAGAACACCAGCCAAGACAAAAAACAGAATGGAGGTAAGGTGTGCTGAAAAATTTAGCTGCGCGTTCAGCAGGAATAGATTTAACTGGACAATAAAATAGATAACCAGTATATTTTAATATACTGTTTTTACTCTTTTTACTATACTTTTGATCAAATAAAATGCCCCAGCATTGATGAGTGATGAAGAAGAAACTTTTTTCATGAAACATTAAAAAAAAAAGAGTCGTACAGACACCAAACTTTTCAACCGTACGGAATATCCCGAGTAAAAGGTCATTGTTCTTAAAATATTAATATTTACTTGCTTTACATGCAGGATTTCAATCACATTTGAATTTATACATAAATACATACATTTATGTTAAAAGCTACATTTAAGTCCAACGCCAAATAATCTACACATGTATATTTTAGGTAAAACAAACAGTACAATTCACTGGAACGCTATCCCTCACAGCCTCATTTTAATTTCTGTCAAAACCTTAAATACGATGCTACCCCTGACTAATGTCTATTAAATCAATAGTGAAATCCACTGTACGTGGTAACAATTAGATGTTGCAGCTCTAGTCATTGAGGATGCTAGAGTAGGTCTGCACAACAATGGAAGTTAAGTTTTGTCAAAGAAACAGAAGCACATTACAGTAAACATCTGGAATAAACAATCCTTTACCCTGATCTAACGGGGGTGTGGGTAAACAAATTCTTACACCTTTAAACATGTGTATCTGCGCCTCTCTCACAGAGACAAGTCAACACCTCGAGACAAAGATGAATGTCTAGTGTTTGTCAAGTCTGCCTGTGTGTACAGAGAAGTAACCAGGCTTAAACAATGAGACACACCCACAGAAAGATAAAAATGCCAGCTGAGTAACTACTGTGATTTACGAGGCAAAATCTTTCGAATTCTCAATTTTTTTGCTCATTTTCCCCTGAGAATGAGCAAGGCACAGGAATATTTCTTATCTGCTTGTTTTGTGTGGGGACAGCCAGCAGTTTTGGATGGTTTAAAAAGCCAGATCTGATCAAAAGGAAAACTTTATTTCCCTTCAGGCTGCAAGGACACGTCGGACTGTGAAACCACTAGACTGTGAAAGCCATCTGCATCTGTATTCAGAAACAATAAATGAATTGAAAATGTAGGCCAGTCCAGGACAAACCTCATTGAACTGAAAGAAAAAAAAAAAAAAAAAATTATATATATATATATAGATATTTATATATATATATATATATATATATATTATATATAACGTGAGTTTTTTAATTGGTTGTTTTCCAGTAAAAATGTCTAAAGATCCTTAAAAAAGACAACATTTTATGCACTGTTGCTTCAAGTAATTTTTTAAGAGTTGTTTTAATAGACGGTATTTTGAATATAAGTGTTTTTGTCTACTGCACTGACAGACCTTTTCGCTTGTTTTTAACTTGTTTTATACTTAGTTATATCTCCCAGTGCAATTAAATACAACACAATTGTATTAAATACTGTATTAAAGATACACTCTCAAAAAAAAAGTCTTAATATTGTACACAGTGTTGCTTCTCAGCTAAGCTGATCTTGTTTTAAGGATTCTAAGATATTTAAACTGGAAAATATGGAATAACTAAAAAATATATATATTTTGCAGTGTGCATGGTGGAGAAATGCAAACAAGCCACTCAATGAAATGAAAACATGCCACTCAATGAAATAAAACAAACTCTACATAATAGTCATCCTGATGATGAAATCGGCTACACTGACTAAAATTATCCAAGATGAGTGAATATATGAAGTGAAATTGACTCTTGATAAAAGTCATCCTAATGATGAAAGTACAGTATTGAAACCATTTAATATGCATAAGGCAAGAAAAGTGGGAGTTGAAATACTTTGTTTTGCCACAACCGAAATGAAATGAATGTATCCCATGAGGATACACAGGATGGTCTCCCAGTTGACCTTTGCTTGATTAGTTTTCTTTGTGCATCAACCCCCAACAAATCCAATTGCACACAAACACTCTGATTGTTCAGGTCCACCTTTGTTTCACTCTTAGATGCTCCAATATCAGTTAATCTACATAAAATGTCATCAGGTTAATCATCGGTAACCTGTTATTACTGCGTGCATCTAAAAGCCCTAAAATGCACTCAAAAATACTTTTGCACAGCAAATTCTTTGTAGTTCTGGATAAATAACTGAATTTGTGTGCATGTGAAGAATGTTATTTGAAATGACCTGGTTTTTGGTTTAAAATCCCCCCCAAAAATATCAAAAAATTAGTCAAATGCACTAATTTAAAATAAACGGAAATATATAGTAATGCTATATTTTATGTTCTTTTTTTTATATAAAAATTTTTAATGATCATAACGTTTTTAGTCATTAGTCTGTTCTCGATTGGTTGGGGAGAGACTGAAATCCTGAAAAGAAAAAAAACATCATCTCTCATAAATAATTGCATTTTGTCTTGAAAATATAAATAATTATATTAAAAAAAAGCACCCTATAACGCCAAACCAGAGCTGGATCTTCTTACATCATAGGTCAAGAGTTTAGATCTTTTTTGCATCAGTGTGAGATGCTGGTGAGAGTCAGGAAGTCTATTAGCAGGTGAAGGAGAAGAGAAAAGTCTCTGGGAGACAGCAAAATGTTCTCAGGAGACATATTTAAGGATGATGGAAACAATAAGTCTTTGTAAGGAGATGAAAATAGCCCTTAGCCAAGCAAAGTAATACTCATATTAGTCATATTGAGCACTTCACCTGGACCCGGCGGTCCGGTAGAGCCTGTTTGTTGTAGCTGCCAGCGTTGATTGAGTGGCAGGGGGAAAACAGGCAGTTCGGTGGGTCTAACCAAAGGGCCAGATCACACTAGTTACATGGGTAATTGTTAACACATTTGCTGAGGTTTAAAACTCTGAGCTAAATATTTTACCTGGACGGAGTCTGTGTACAGCTGTTGAACTAATCAGTCTCATTTCATGAGCGCTGGGAAATTGTATGAAGAAAAATCTCACATCGACGATCTTCTTTTTTTTTCCCCTTCGTTCCACTTCAAAGTGATCCTTGAGAAACACTTATTTCAATTTCTGGGCCAAGTTAATCCAGAGCACACAGAGCAAACAAACATAAAGATTGTATTTTCACAGTGAAATAAAACAGCCAATAAAGCAAAGACAAGAACAATGGAATTGACAAAGTAAAGGGATGCTTTTCAGTGAATGATGTGCACATGAGAACAGGAAATAACAGCTGGAGGAAGACGTGACTGTGTTTACTGTACGACTGATTGCCCAGATGAAAAAAAAAAAAAAAAAAAAAAACCACACGCACACACACACACACACACACACACACACACACACGCACATTGGTTGATTTTGACTAACACCTTCATCTCGTGACTTCGTGACACAGCATTCTTGTTTGAAATGTTTGGCATCTTGATCTATATCTATGCCACCTGAATTATCTGCTGCAATATGCAAGTTCTAGAAATGGCACCTTGATTAAAAAAAAAGATCTGGCAAGGTAAATAAGTGTACACTTGTAATGTAAAGCAGCTTCAAAATGCTGAAGACCATCCATAGTACGTTCTTGCAAGTTGATTATCTATTTTTGGGTCAACCCTGCCACCTTGTGGTGCACTCAACAAAACACAGTTGACTATTTACTTGCTTAAAAAAAATGTAAATTCTGTCTGTTTACTTGCTCTCATGTCATTCCAAACACATGTGATTGCATAATTTATCTCTTCATCACACAAAGCTATGTGTATGGCTTTATATGATGTGTATACAAGTCATGTGAAAACCCTTTTTTCCCTTTCAAAGCTTTAAAAGCTTTGGTCACACTCATTAGGAGAAAACAGCCACTATATTATTCAATATTTCTTCCTTTGACTTCTATGGATGAAATAAAATAACATGGTTTTGGAAACAGCATGAGGGCAAGTAAATGATAATATGTTTGGGGTGCCTCGATTCTGTAAATATAAAAAAAATACAAGAGAAAAATAAAGTAGGTAAAATAAAGTAAAAATAACCTATTGTTGTTTCCATCCTTCCCCATAATGCACTTCATAGAAGTGATGATTTGCTCCACGACAGGAAGCGACATAGAGGTGGCATAAATTGCACTGGTGAGAGTGAGTTCGTAGGTAGTCTTTGTAAATCCTAAAGCATAAAAAAGCGAAAAAAATGTTTCCTGTAAGGAAATTATAAAACTATCATTCAAAATTTAGTATGTAAAAAAAATCAAAATCAAACGTCAAATTATTAATCACATCCAAAATAAAAGTTTGTTTACCTAATGTGTTTTGTGTAATGTGTTTCAGAAAAATTTTTTGTTTATATAAAAAAATGTATAAAAAAATATATGAATATAAATGTAGACGTAAAATTTTCAAAATACATACTGTATGTGTGTGCATATCTATATATATTATATATATATATATATATATATATATATATAGTCATAGATATATATACATAAATATATACAGAACACACATATAACATGCAAACAAAAACTTTTATTTTGGATGCAATTAATCGCAATTTTCCATTTGAATCATTTGACAGCACTAATATATAAATACATATATAAATAAATATCTTCAGCAAGGATGCATTAAATTGATCCAAAGTGACAGAAAAGACTTGTATGTTTTTTTACAAAAATAATGGCACACATTGAAATCACATTATAAAAATATATAGTTTTTTTTACTGTATTTTTAGACATTTTTAATAAATGCAGTCTTGGTGATCCTAACACATTAAAAAAAAAAAAAACTCCAACTGAAACTGGACATTTTTATATAAAGGTCGACACTGTTACTATGTATCTGGCACATTAAAATGAACTGATCCGTAAGGAATCTTGATTTATTCCTGTTGTATTATATTGACAATGTTGTATGTGTCTTCTTTCAATTCTTCTTACTTATTTGTATTATTATTTCTCTGTTTTTTTTGTGTCACTGCTGCTGTCAAAGTATGTTTAGTGTCATTGTTTATAATTTGCTTTAATGTATTATAAAAAAAGTAAAAAAAAAGTAAAAAAAAAAAAAAAAAAGCGCATATTTGTAAATAACAAACTTAAAGAGAGTATATAACAAATTATTGTGTGGACTTTGCTATTCGTAAAATGTATAAATTGGCACTTGAACGTTATACCTTCCTCCCTCCTATGTATCCACCAGCAGCACCGAAGCTCTTTGTGAAGGTGCCCATCATGACATCTACATCTTTGGGGTCCAATCCAAAATACTCCACCACCCCTCGACCGTTGGGTCCTAATGCCCCGATACTGTGAGCCTCATCCAGATAAAGATAGGCCTTGTACTTCTTTTTCAGGGCTATAACTTCTGGCAGCCGTATAATGGAGCCCTCCATACTGAGTAAATAACAGGTAAGAGTACATTAAACTTTGAAATGTGTGAGTATGACAATTCATTTGATCGTTAAACTGTCAAGAATGTACGTGATAACATGTTTCACACTTGTAGGAAAGTCACAGCAGTACAGAATGCACAATTGCAATAATGAAATAATTTTGAGGTAAACAAAAGAGTTTAATCACCTGGTAGATGCCCTCCACAAGAATGAGGAATTTTCTTCCAGGGTCGATGTGTTCTTAGGCTGACCATGAGCAATAGCGTCTCTGAGCAACTTCTCAAGGCTCTGCATATCTGCATTTAAGCAAATAAAATGTTTAACCCAGAGTAAAATAACTACATTTGACCCAAAGACTTTTTAAAATTTGTGTAAGACTTTATTCATAAAAAATAGAGATTAAATGGCATGATATTGGTGACATAAGCTACTGATGAATTGGTATTTTATTCATCAGCCATATGAAAACTCTGTGGTATTCTGGGGTCATAGTGTAGTAAAATGTTACTGTGTCCTTGGTCATAATTTAAGGAACCACAGCACATAAATTCAATACAAAGTGTCAGTGCAAGAACTGCTTTAAGCACTTCAGTAATAAGAATCAGAGTGCTGCTGAAGTTCCCCAATCTGACTCAAGGGTTTCAAGGACCATTACCTATTCACCTTAAGTTACTTTTATCAATTTACAAGCTCATTTATTAATCACTGACAGTCATCTGTCCAAATTGCCAATTTAAATGATTCACTTAGAATAACACAGCTGAAATGTGATGGAGAGCTGACCTTTCCAGTGATAAAATTTGTATTCATGGTGTTTGACTGGACATTAACCGAAATGGCATTCAGAAACAAGTCCAAAAACAATCCTGAATACAAATAGGTCAAATTCAGGACCTCAGCTTTAAGATTTTAACATGGGTCAAGGTCTGTCAATCTTCCACTCAAGCAGTTGCAGCATCATGCTTTGTGTGCACTGGAGCTGCACCAAATGTTCATTCTTTACCTTTGTGCTGTTTAACATCTGTGAACAAGGACTGAGAGTGTTAAGACATACAGATATGGTGATGATATGATAAGATAAGATATGTGCCTGTCAGTGTAAACTCACTATTGTGTTTAAAGACCCGGATGGTGGAGCCGGACAGCCGGCTCCCAGTACCAGAGAGGCATGGTTTTCAAACTCGTCACTGAGAATCCGACATCCCTGCAAACAGAACAAACCGTGTCAGGTCACTGTAAGCAAATGCCATTTATGTAATCAAAAATAATTGTTAAATATTTTAAAATGTCATTTATTCCTAAAGCAGCGATTACTCCATTCTTCATTTTGACAGATCCTTCAGAAATCATTCTAATATGCTGATTTGGTGCTCAAGTAACATTTCTTATTATTATCACAGTTGAAAACAGTTGTGATGCTTAATATTTTTGTGGAAACCATGATCCTATTTTATATTTATGATTTTTTTTGATCAACAAAAAGTCCAAAAGAACAGGATTTATTTGGAATTGAAATACAAAATTTAATGCATCCTTGCTTAATAAAAGTACTTCCTTACTGACTACGTTATTTGAATAGTAGTGTATATAAAAATGTGTATACTTTTTAATTAGCTTTTAAAATGATGCCTTTTAAAAATGTGAGTGAAAGCTTTTTTTTGCCGTTTCTTTTGTTCCGCTTTTTGTAATGCGTGACTTTCGCAATAACACACATCCTTTGAAATGAGTTTCGGTCATGCAAATCTGGAAAGTCAGGCATTTTAGTGCCAAATCACTAGGCCTGCAACAGGAAGTGAGGTTGGGAAATCTCTGTGGTGCACTTGCAGCTAAGCGCAATTTTCCTGTGGCGATTCAGTTATGCCTTATCAAGTGCATTCCATTGTGTGAGCTACACAAACTGTTTGAGTTGGAACCGGTGGTCTATCTGTACCATTACAGTAATCTCCTTCCTCTGCACTGGTGATAAAATATGACATATCCACCCAGTGTGCTTAACCAACAAAGGAAAACATTCACACACCAGAAACTTATGTATTAATTAAACAAGCACTGACAGGTCAAGGCGGGATCCGCCTGTGCTGACACTCCTATGAATTTTAGGAGTTGCCTGGGTGGTTCATCACAGCAAGAGATGGGACAGAGGAGCTGGCAAAGCAGGAGAGAGGATAGTGAGGAACACTCAACGGTCTAGTGCTTCAAACCTTGCCAGCTAACGCAGGAATGTTCATGGAGTTGGTTGCAAACCCCATGCCGAAAGCCATAGCCGACTCCACTCCCAGGAATGACGCCGCCAGTTTCTCCAACTCTTCATGCTTGTCGAGGTTGCCTAAGCAAATCACACAAATAAATCAGCTAATGCATGCAAACACTGACTTACTCTAAACAGTAGCTATGAGAAACACACCTGTGTGTATTTTCGAAAGTAAAATCCTAGAAAGCTCCCACATAAGCCCATAAAATAAACTAGATTCAAAGACAGCATGAAATGAAAAATTCAGTCTGTTTTCTAAATGCATATAATTGATCATTTGGTACAAACATTCATTCATGGTATATGTTTCACTTTTAAAAACAAATCTTCATCGAAATGTCATAAGAATCACTGAACCATTCAGTGAAAACGACAGACTACTTTTCATTTCTTTCATCCATCTTCATCCATTTGTTTAGTCCCCCTTAAAACCTGCCCCTTTCTTACAATCAACAGGAAGCTAGTATTCAAACTGATCTGCCTAAATCTAATCAACAAGCATTAGACCAAAACCAAGCCTCCCGCCCAGTGTTGCCAAGTCCACAGTTTTCTTGTGGAGTATGTTTACTGTTTTTTCATGTCCACAGGTTAAAGTGACCCAAGAACTTGATATTAATCCTCTGGAATGCAAATTTTACTAGAAGAACTCCTACAAAAAAAACTTGTATTTTTTTTACCCCCTGGAAAACGATTTTACCATGGGAGCACCCAAAAAACGCAATTGGACTAGTTTTGGGCTAGTTCGGAATAGCAATTGGATGGGTTTTGTTGTGAAAACCTGGCAACCCTGCTCCCGCCCTAAATTTTTTCTTGTTTTTCAATAATCTATTATACTTGGATGTAGGACTCGCAATACAAAAAGAAAAGATGTGTCACAATTCAGTTTCACTGCAAAACTTTTTTTTCATTCAAAAATATGCTGCCAATGTTGGAGACGGCCTGACAGCTTTCCCAATATTTTTCTAATATTATCTAACATCTAGCCAAAATACTTTAATTAGCATGCTTAGCTTCAGCTGTTACACAGTTTACCTGTTCGTATTATTTTATAAGAGATTTTGAAAACGTATAAATTTAAAATGTATACATTTTTACATTCCACTATCCTGCGTATCACAATTTTAAACACAATGTTATATGTTGTATGTGGTGTGTTTTGTGTGAATGTTAAATGCTTAAATATGCCTTATAGACATTTACATCCAAATATTTCCCAAAAATGTCCTCATAAGCGCTCACATCACCATTTCCTGTCTAGTGCTGGCCACGCCCCACCCCAAATTTCACCGTCACCTCTCCAGCAGCTGTGGCACAGACGCCTGTGTTCTCTGCAAAGCCCAGATAATTATACGAGCCAAGGTTTATCACATCCTTCACCACTCGCCCAGTGTACCTGAAAGAGCACAATACACTTGCGTAAGATTTCTTTTGAGCCAAAACTAATCCTTGACGACCCTATAATGGATTGTAAGTCTCATGTAACCTCGGTAACCTCATATTTCAGGTTATAAATCAAGTCGTTTCACTAGCAGCCTTCCTTTTGAAAGCTTATTGTACACTGGCTTGAAAGTGACCTTGATATTATAATCATTAGATTAATAAAACTCTCATCTTGGGAGGTAAAACAGTCAAAGACGTGATGTTTTTTTTCCTGTTCAGGTCCAAGTCGGCCTACTTACTCAAAGGTCCAGTTGTAATCATTGGAACTGCGCTCAACGAGGTCAAACGTGGCCCCAGGAACACTGCAAATGGGCCTGTTCCAGCTGTCCCGAATCCTCATGTATAAATTCCTTGTGTAGAAATTCCTCAAAGTCTTGATAAAGTGAAACAAAGTCCTGGAAAAACAAAAAAGAAAGAAAGAAAAAAGAACAGATTCACATACTTGATATTTTTGTTCACTACTTGAAAAACAGCTCATTTTGGTTTGTGTTACATTACATTGGGGTGACTAAGTTGACTTGGATTCAATATTTTAGGAAGAATAACATCCATAAAAGGCGTGTAGAAAAAACAAAGCTCAACCTTTCGGTGCCCTAAAGTACTTTACAGTAACGGTAAACTGCACAATATCCTTCCTCTGACAAAATAACCTCTTCCTCTCAAACGTACACCAATTAATTACTATAATGCTCTATGGAAATTACACCATTTTTTTTCAGGCATTCATAATTTAAAAACTGCTTACCTAATTTCTAATTTTTTATAATTTAATCTTTAAAAATGTTTCTTATAACATGAAACTTCCACCCCCCGGAAATTTTACAATGAACGACTTTATTTATTATAAAAAAAATTTCCTTTTTTACATTAAAATTAATACCCTAGTACCGTTCAAATTTTTGAGATCAGTAACATTTATGTTTTTGAAAGAAGTCTCTTATGCTTAACCAAAGCTGCATTAATTTAATAAAAACAGTAATATTGTAAAATATTATTACAATTAGGTTTTTCTATTTAAATATATTTTAAAATGTATTTCTTTCCTGCTGAATAAAAGTACTGTAATATTGTAAAATATTATTACAAAAAATTATAATTTATTATTTTTGTTTTGAAGTGTATTGGTTTGCTTTTTTCCACAATGCACACATGACAATGTTTACCTTCTGCTCTGCTCCCTCTCTTTCTCTGGCTATGTGGCACTCTTTTTTCTAATTTTCCACTCCCTCATGAAATCCCGCAGATATCCAAAGATCGTGAGGATGCCGTAGCCCATGTACGTGAGCAACGGCAACCACATGGGAGTTTCCTCAAAGGACTCGATGAACGGCCTGCTGTAAAGTTCTCCATTGCATGCAGCATGGTAAACCTGTAAAGCAATACACATTAAAAACACTGTAGTCATGGTCCCATCACATTGTGGTTACTGATTACAAGACGTGTAAAATTCAAACATCTGCAGAAACAACAGATTCCTTTTGGTTACTTTAACAGTTTCGTACAGAAACAGTGGCAAGCTTTATTCATGGACACTCTGCAAAAGTCAGATTAACTTGAACAGTTTCAGTTTGACCTTTCATTGTCAAAAACTCTGTTACTCATGGTAACCAAAGGATTACGCAAAAGTTTCAGGAGCAAACAGTCAAAGCAGTTCATTTAAAACCCTGTGATTTGCAGGCACATGTGACTAGTCATGCTCCACTAACAAATACCTCGGAGTCTAGCAACACTGACATCCACGTGAGCTGCAACCAGCTCCAAGACAGCAGCACAACTTTGCATTCAGTTGCAAGGCTGAAAGCACCTTCCAGAAAAAAGACTATGTGTGATAAAAGCTTTTCAAAACTTAGATGTGTGTGATATACATTTGTAAGCTGTTGCTGAACATTACAATGGAAAGTGAATCGGAGCAGAAGCTGAAAGAGCTGATAGGGCTCTACAAGACAGTTTAGTTGGATAAACAAAGAAGCTGTGACAATACCAAAGCACAGAATATCTTGGAATAGATGAAGCGGACCGATTTTCCCACTCTAAACACTTACAGTACAGGAGGCACATGACAGAAATTCCTAGAGCTTTAACTTGAATCATGAGTTGCTTACAATCACCCGCACAAGACACTGGTATGAGATCAAGATCTTGGCTTGACTTCCTCACTGCATTTGCCTATTTAGATATACGATCCATTGATAGATTTATCTATAAACATAAATGAAATAAAATATAGATGTTACTATTAATAATGTTTGAATATTACTAAAAATTTAAATAGGGATTAAAATTAAAACATGTTACTAAAACCCATATTATTATAAAGACTAATCAAATATAGGCTAAAAGTAGAATTTTATTACCTATATAGGGCTTTTTTGATCGATCTATATATCTATTTTCTATAACTTTAAAATAAAATATACTAATTACCTATTCCCTTTCCATGTGTAAATGAAAATATTCATATAAACTACATACAGATTATAAAATTATAATACACACTAATCCACATTCGAAAGTGGATCAAAACCTTTCATCAAAGTTGTCCTAAAAACCTAAACATAAATATATATATAAAATATAAATCTATACAAAGGGAGTATAACTATATTATGAGAAGAGGGCTAGTTTTCACACTTTTTGTCCATGAATTTTTATAATCCAGTTTCTCAACGCTGGTTTATATTTAAAAGTCCCCTGAAGTCAAGTTATTATGAAGACACTAAATATCTTGACTTGCTATTTTGATGCATTTTACTTACATTAATGCAAATGCAGCATAAGATTTTACTTATGGAAATATCCCATTAGCCAGATCATATTTTTGATGGCCAGGCTCA
Organism: Cyprinus carpio; assembly: GCF_018340385.1. NCBI lineage: Eukaryota > Metazoa > Chordata > Actinopteri > Cypriniformes > Cyprinidae > Cyprinus > Cyprinus carpio. Next base: position 8,653,898 of record NC_056613.1, on the reverse strand, counting down.
TAAAACGATATTATCAGGAGAAAGTCTACATCTCATCTGGCTGTCAAACTTTCTTTTCCACATGTGACCATGCCATAAACAGCGAAACTGCATGTCATGCACTAACGGAGCACAACCCTGGCACACACAGTATTGAGAACAGCTGCTGTGTGTTACCATGCATCATTATTTTCATCGTGCAACACATTGCACAAGCAGATATTAAATATTAGCAATGCAGGACTCAAAGATCTCAATGCATGATCTGGCCTTACCTTGTCCTGCTTTTGATACTGATGATGGTGATGATGATGGTTCTTCACCATGCCATGTCTTCTTCCTGGTTTCACACCATTCGCTGCGTGACAATCCTCATTTTTATTCCCCGCGCGCCTCAGTCATACTTATCTAAGACTAAACAATCAAATGCATGAAGACGAAAAAGATGGAAATGATTCGGTGATCAGGGCGACGCGCGTCAACCGCTACCCCCGAAAAACCCACAAGCGAGTAAACCTAAATTTCCAGCCTCCGCATACCGGAAATTACTCCCCGTAGGTCGCGCCCCCAATCAGAACGCAGAGTTTGAGAAAATCGGGAGTGTGCTTGTGGAGCAAGGGGCGTGGTCCTCTCCTCCGCTCGCTTCCTCCTGCTGCTGCTGGGAGAAATGAACTCTAGTCACCTTTGTGTTTTTTCCACCTGTCTTGCCCTGCATAACTCGAATATTTGTCTGATCTCGCAGGCTGCAGATGATATCCTATCAATTATAAAAAATGTGTACAATCTAAGATAATACCTTTGGGCTTGGTTTTAAATTCAGGCAAACAAAAGCAGGAAGAGTAACGTGACAAGATTAACACATCCAACGATTGCCTCCATGTATTTCCTCTTTTCACATACACGTTTACAATATCACTATCAAGCCTACTTCTCCGTGCATAAGGCTAATTCCAAGTTAGATGGGTAAAAACTTTTTTGTTTTTTGTTTTACTGTTTATTTTTATAGTATACAGATTTATTTACATGTACATTATTATCATTTTAATACCAATTATAATTATAAATTAAACTGCATTACTAAAAATTAATTAAATATAAAATTATATATATATATATATCATATATATTATATATCATATAAAAAATATTAATATATATCTATATATATATATATATATATATAACAGAATTTAATAAAAACTGGGTCTGGGGCTAGTTTTCATATTTCTGGCTTTCAATCTTTAATTTCTCAAGGTAGGTTTTATTTTTGAAAGTCATTTCTTTGCATATATTAAAAACTCATTTCATTTAGACCTTTTATAATTTTTTAAACAATAGTTTGCATTACTTTTATTTCTGTTATTTTCGTTTCATGTTGAAGTTTTAGTTTTTTTTTTTTTTTTTTTGTTATTATTATTTTTATTAGTTTGTAAAAAAAAATGTATAACACAGTTTTTGTAATTTTTTATTTATTGTATTTTAGTTTAGTTTTAGATGTAGGTCTTTTTAGTACATCAAGTTAAATATAGATATTTTTATTTCAAGAAACTTTTTTTTTTTTTTAGTTTTTAGTTAACTACATAATTACATGGGGTAAGTTGTCATAATGTAAACTCTGGCATATTTTCAAGCTACAAGATATGATAAATAACATAAACCCAATTAGATACATAAATAAATATAAGTAAATTAAATTAAGGAAAAAAGCAGCATAATGCATAAAAGTTTCATTATTATTATTATTGTATTGTATTGGTTTAACCCACAACTTATTCCATAAATTATATTGATAATATTGGAATTTTAACTTTGGAAAACAGAATTTCACAAAATTATACTAATTTACAAATACAGACACATCACTGTTAAAGAAAACGGACATTTTTGTGTTACTGGACTTTTACACCTTTTAAATCAGTTTCTTCATACGAGAATAAATCCACTATTGCAACACAGGAAACGAATGAATAGTGCAAATAAATTAGAGACATTTTTTATTGCATTTACACCATTACAGTTAAGCATACAGTTGTATTTTATCCAAAGCGCACTTGAGACAGTTACACTCACTCTGCTATAGGGTGGAGTAAACACTGTTGGCCAGTTGGGTGTCGTCTCTTACATCACCAGTCTCTTGCGGTTTGTCCTAGGTAGGAAGTATAGGAAATTTTGCGCCACAATCAGCGCGTGGTTGTTGTGGTTGCACATCTCAGACTACACCCTGTGTCTTCTGCAGAGGGAAAAGCTTGGGAACGCCCTCTCCCAACTACACTTAAGACATAAATGATTTTTTAAAAGGCCCTTCCCTCTGTTTTCTAAGAAATGCACAATCAATGTCACTTGTTGAACTTAAAGGCATATAAATAATGGATTATAAAACACAATCGCTGCTGCACAGCAAGATAAGGTTGTATTGTCTTCACTCATTAAACAATAACTGCCATTTTCGGTTCAGAACAAGACTGTAGAAAGACATTAACCCCCTGCATAGGAGATTGTGACATGGGCTATGACATGAAATGAAATATCAGGGAAAAATATGAGTGCACAAGTTCAAAGTAAAGCCTCATGGATAGTCCTAACTGGATCATGCACTTGAGGTCATTACTCTGCGATAAAACATTCTGTGAGTTTTCAAGGAACAACAGGCAGAACTGTAATCACCATTGACATTGAGTGGGACGTGGTGCGTTCAAATAATCACATTAAGTGGTCGACAGAGGAAGATGCCGTTTTTTTTTTGGAAAATTATTACGTTTTTGAATTTCCCCCAGCCTTGAATAATGATACAAGTGAATAAAAGGACTAATTTAGATAACAATAAGAGCAAATTTCCGTTACATGCAATGTCTAATTATTTGGGCATATTATTATCGGGAAGAAATTAGCCGGCAGCATAATGATCAGTATATCCGTGAAAAAGGTAAAAAAATAAAATATGCATAAAAAAAAATCAAATGTGTGTGTTGTGTGTGTGAGGTGTGTGTGTGGTGTTAGTATATGGGGGGGATAGTATATATGATCTAGTATATAGGCAGGTAATAGGGCGATATCATATATATTATAGGGTCGATATATATTATATATATATATTATATATAATATAATAAAAACCCATGTGTTATTTTCTATACCATTTGATTATATATATTTTTAGCTGGTTTATACACGTCAATTTTATTTTTATAGACACCGTTATGTGTACGTTGTTTTCAGAAACTAACCATTACGCTGCAGGTAACAGTTTGAATATGGTTTTTCTCATATAACATTTTATTTTTTATTTTTAAAATATAAATTAGTAAAAATAATGTTCTCTCTCTCTCTCTCTCTCTCTCTCTCTCTATATATATATATATATACATTAGTGCTGTCAAACGATTACGCACATACAAAATAAAAGTTTTTGTTTGCATAATATATATGTATGTATGACTGCAGGTTATTTATTATGTATATAATAAATACACACATACAATATATATTTAGGAAAATAATTTAACATGTACTGTATATGATTAGGTTAATTTTCGATTTAGATTCAATTACTATTATTATATTTATATTATATATAAACATATTTAATATATAAACAACCTATTTTTCTTATATATATGCATGTGTTTGCATCTATATAGTATATCTTATATATAGTTATATATATATATAATATGTTATATATATATGTTATATATAAAATACATCATTAATCTAACAAAGAGGCAACTTTTTTTGCGTTTTTATTTGATTGTTTATAAGAAAGAAAGAAAGAAAGAAAGACAGAGAAGAAAGGAACGAGCAAGAAACGATTCCCCATAAAGAAATAAAAAAAACAATGATTTTAGGGAAAATCAAGGATAGCTAGTGCATAGAGTGGATTGTTTATTTTTTGTTAACCCGAAGCTGTCCAACACCCACCACATATCCACAAATCAGTTTTATCTCGAAATCCTCTCTTAATGTTCTTCTGTTTCAGCATACGAATGCTATTCTTAACTCTCCCCTTCCACAGACAGACTAGGATTTCTAACAGCCCCACCAAAGAAAATCTTTGACAGAGAAAACATTATACACAAAGCCCTTTATCTCTGCTCTCCCTCGACTTTTCCGACAGAAGCCGCTCCTGTGTTTTTAATTAAGAAAAAAAAGAAAACAATAAAGGAAAGAACCTGTAGAAAATAGCAGTTGACCCCAAGCTTATTTACGAGCGCTAAAAACACTCGTTTTCCCCCACGTCATCTTCTTGCTGCATGACTTTTCACACACACTGATTCCTGGCAACTGTGGTTGTAGTATAACGGTTTGGGGTAGAATTGTCACTCATCGGTAGATTGGTTGTTCAGTGCTGCTAACGTGACCAAAGTGATCGGAGACCGAGATCTCGCCACCTAATTATGGAGCCTCTTTGCCCGACGTGCATCTGGAAGGTGAGTGAATAAAGAGCGGAATGCAGCTGAGGGAGATAAAAGCGGTTCTGGGGAGGGGGGTTGCAGAGGCAGGGCAGGGGGTACCACCGCAGTTTCTATATCTCTCTCTGCCTGCTTAGACATGTCATGTTTGCCTACTGTCGCGGTCTGAATGCATTGGGAGTGAAGTGGAAAAGTGAGTGGGAGGGAGAAGGAGGAGGAGAAGGTATACTGAGTAAAGGTAGCCATTTTCTTAAAGACACGTCGCAGTGCAGATGAGGAAATTAAAAAGGGGTTTCTGTCTGAAACTTCTCACGTTTATATGGACAAATTCAGGTTTATCACCTGTCACTGTCCATAATAACTCATCAATCCAGCTGCAGTGTCATTCATAGAGTGGTAATTCAACTGAGGTCACCTTTTCAATACACTCGTCTCATGTCAGGTACCATCTGAAGTAAAAAACGCGAGCCAATCTTAGGCTCATTTGTGTGAGAAACAAGTTCATGGGATTGTTAAATAAAATTGTAACATTTTATTGTTTTATTCTTAATGACTGTAAATCGTTAAGAATAGATACTCATTAGTCCCACATGGGACAAAAAAAAAAAAAAAAAATATATAGATATATATATATAATATATACTATATATATATATATATATATTAGCCACAATATACTCAAATTACCATGTTATTACACTGTATAACAGCATGGCGTAAATGTATATATAAATGTATATATATCTAGATATATATATATATATATATAATATATATATATATATATATATATATATAAGCGCTGTCCAAATGATTACTTGTGATAATCGCAGCTGGATTAAGTGTGTGTGACTGTGTATATTTATTATGTATATACGTATAAATACACACTCATACGTAGTATATTTTTGAAAATATTTACATATATCTTATATTACTAATTCATATAATTTTATATATATCATATAAATATATTTAATATATAAATGCTACACGCATTACGATGACCCTTTCTTTAAATATATAACATGCATGGTGTGTGAATTATATATACATTATAAATATACGAGTACACACACATATACTATGTAAACAAAAACTTATTTGATGCAATTAATCACGATTTTACACGTTTGACAGCAATATATATTATATTAATGTAATAGATATTAAAAAAAAAAACCTATAGCTAGATAGATAGATAATGTACATTTATGATGTAACATTTACTGTTATATATGGACATATAGATACATAAATAAAAATGTCATCAAATATCATATATATAGATCTATGACAAAAACACTATCTATATATATATATTATATATATATATCTATATTATCTAAATATATATATATATATATATATATTAAAATACTGCAAAAAAATTAAAACAATACAACAAACCGTATTATAATATACTTAAATGATTATACTATACTTTCCAAATTATATTATTTTTAATATAAATTGTATAAAAAGCCCTTTATCAGAGGGCCACAGAGGACTGAGGAAGAAAGTACACTAGCAAATTGAAGGTGTACCTGATAATATCTTATTATCCATTTTACAGTAGAGTAAATATTAGGGATTAGTCCATTTTCAAACCTTTTCAGTTAGCGCACAGACAATTTGACGTATGTCATATGGATGATGAGTATTCACTACACGTAGAAACCCCGTTATCAACCCCCCTCCTGCCGCTCTGGGGGATAACACACGTGATGCAGAAAAAGGCCTACATTACATAATGCTTGGATTAGGGTTTGTGTTTAATCCCTAAGAAAAGTACAATAGCAAATTGAAGTATGCTATGTCTAAATATTACATTTTACATATATAAATATTAGGGGATTGTACCATTTTACCCACAATTGTCAGTTAGCTGCACAATTTGAAGTATGATAATGAAGGCAAGGAAAAGTTATGCACCTAAATTTAATGCTTTTGGATCAAGGGTTTGTTTAAATCCCACCCCATCTATTTTAAATGGTTAATAGGATGGATCTGGCAAGCAACTACTAATACAATTTGACCCCTAGAATATGTTGGCCTGTTGATTTACAAGTTATGTGTAGCTACACATCCGTGTGACATAAATATGGGAGATAGGCTGTTCCACACGGATGATGTTGAATGCCAGAAACATGTTCATCTGGCTAATGATGAGTATTCAACCTTACAGTGAAAACCCCCGGTATCAACCCCCTCACTGCGCATCTCTGGGATAACCACACGTGCACCAGAAAAAAATGGCTACATTAAAACCACGTTCCGAAACCTACTACACCAAGAATGGAGAATTCACTGAAACCTGATGGCAGAAATGAGGACTGAAATCTAGACAGCTCTAAGCGCTTCATACAATTGGATTCTCCTCTCTCCCACCCGTCAGATCCTTCTGGTCTTTGCTACCAGGGGAAGGAAAGAAAGAAGCTGGAAACCGCGTTTAGCAGATACAACACTGTAAGTCACGCTGACTAAGCTGCTGCTGGAAGGTGTTTTGGGAATTCCCCAAAACCCATGTACATTGTACCAGCTTTCATTTCCTGCTGGTTTATCCTGGTTGGACTTTAGAAACATTGGGAAGGGAACTTCTCTCTTCCTTTATCCAGATGATGAAACACAGGGCTCTGTACAAACACAAATCCATTAATGACGGGTAGCATCTGGAGCATATATGTTTGTATAATAAACAGAAAAAATAATTACAAAAAAAGTTAGAATATTTTTTTTTTATAAAAGAAATAAGTGTTTAATATATATCATATATATATATATACTATATATATAATTAGATATTAATTATATATATATATTATATATATATATATATATAGTATATATATTATATTACATGTTTCTTTATAAAAAAAAAATATATTCATCATGTTATGAATGTTTGAAATGTTGTAAAAGTTGTACATTATTGGAATAAGTTTATTTTTTCACATACAGTACATGCCTATAGTTATTAAATTACACACACACAAAATTACAGCATATTTTCAGTAAAAATATATTTACAAAATTATTAAAATATGTCTAACAAAAATACAGTATGGACAAAAAAACATTTGATAATGGAGCAAGAAAAATAAAAATATTATCAGAAATTGTCTCATTATGCTTTTTCAGTAAATTTATCTTGTTTTTTTTTTTTTTCCAGGTCATTTTTAAATATACTTTCATATATAGGGGAAACACGCGACAATACGACAATAATATTAATTAAGAAAATTATTTTTTATAATAAGTTTTATTTATTTTACAATGATGTCTGAAGATTGAATCAATTGAACATTTTTCATTAGTGTTTGCGAATTTTAGATTTTATCATTTCTTCCTTTCTGCATGATGATAGCACGTTTCTTCCAGCCTCGTTTTTAGATAATTTTAAACTTGTATGCAATGGTGTTTGGTACAGAAAATAGTTAATTATCACAAATATTATGCAGCGGCATTTTTGGGCCCTGTTTTGATTGGAAATATCAACTGCAAAAAACAGGTTTATTGTGTAGAGCAACTCATAGTATCTATCTGAATTAAGTGTTAACTCTTCCACCACTGTTCCCTGCTATCAGATTCTGAACATGTGTGTAAAACATGTTTGCTTAAGCGGTGTCGCAGGGCACAACAAGCCCAGAGAGCAACTGCTAGATTTCTCGTAAATGTCATTTAGGGGACGCTAATGGACCACAGTGCAGCGCATGGGTAAATATGAGGCTATTTAAAAAAGAAATGCAATGTGTACAGATATTTTTATTCATTTAAACTATACGAAAACTTTTTAAATAAAATTACAGTTTTTAAGATTTAACGATTTTTTTCACGCTGTCACAGAAAAACATTCTAAGTTGTATGAATACATATTTAATCAGCCAATAGAGCAAAAAAATATTGTATAAAACTTCTCTGTAAAATGTTTTTATCGGAGTCAAAAAACATGAAAATGTGCTTCATGTGATAATATCTAAAATAATTCGATTTATTGAAGTGCAAAATGTTTTAACATTGTTTAAAACCAAAAAAAATACTTGTTTTCAAGGTATGCTATTTCTGTCATCTCATAATAGATGATCCAAACCATCTTATTTTTTCCATACATAACATATGTTTCCTTTCACGAGGTTGGCAACTTATAACCCTTTGTTCTTTATCTTTATCTACTTTTGCCCTTTTTATCTAAAGAGCTGTTATGACCAAATAATTGAAAAGGTACATAGTTCACATCGCAAATGCTAACATCTGCCATCCACGCTGCATACAACGAGGCATCTATAAGTGTTCCTGAAGAAACTAACATTACTCTCTGCGTCTCTAACTGTACCCAGTTACAGGGGCCTCTGGGACAATTTCACAGAGCTTGGCTACTCAGCCAGATAGAGTTGCCATGGGAGCCAGGTGCTGATTTGAAAAAGAAAAATTACAGGATGCCAAAATGGAAAGAGGGAGATGGAGACAGAGAAAATAAAGAGCATTTTGCTCTTCAACATGGCAAGCGTATTCGAGAAAAATGTAAAACAATTGTCTTTTCACCTTTAGCTGAAGTCTGAGCTATCATAGTTACGTACATAGCCCAAAACCACCCACTTCCTAAGACGCAGGATAATTTTCAGACATGGAACTGTGAAATTTAAAGGAAACTTAAATTAGTGAACTGACAGGCTTTTACCATATACGTATATATGTATGTTGTTTATGTAGTGAAAAGGCTAAAAAAATAACCCAAAAGTTAAATGATAGTATCTTAATATCTTTGTATTGTAGTTGGAACTAGAAATCAATTATTTGTGCAAATTAGTGTATATTTTTCACATCTAACAAAGAATCTTTGACAGTTTTTTTTTATTATTTAGTTTATTACAGTTTGTTTGACACATTTTTCTAAGCATCCACCTTTGGACACATGTGAGGAAATTTGGACGGTGGATAATTACACCAGGACGTAGTCACTATGGTATTGCCTAAGGAAATACCTTTGGAGTAAATACCTTGGAACATAAAATTTAGGACCAATGGTATACACTTTTAAAGTAAGATGGGATAATATGTTAAAAAAAAAACCTTGGGTCAACACCAGTATGTGCTTGGTTATATGTTTTGTAGGTTTGGAATTACCATGGTAAATTTGAGTACTATTTTATTTTTGATTTTTTTATGTACCACAGTATTCACAATCGGTAAAGCGACATTTCCGCAGAAGCTATGATATCATCATGGTATGAATTGTTTTTTTTAAAAACGTGGCTATTGCTGATGGTAAAAAAAAAAAAAAAAAAAAAAAAAAAAAAAAAAAAAACAGTAACACCATACATGCGTTTTGGGGACTTTATTTGGTGGTTGGAATACTGTGTAAATATCATAAATACCATGGTGTTTAATATGATTAAACGACCATGGTTAGCACAATGGTTTCTTTTGTGATCAGTAAAATCCATGATAAGGAATTGATTACCATATCATCATTCTCTGGGTACCATAAGTATCCTCCAAGATTGACTCGAATCTGAGCGAAACTGAATTTTTGGAGGTTGGTTAAGGTGACTAGCCTCGAACACGAATAGAATGCGGCACATGTAGACACAACTGCGGAGCTTTGATTGTTAAATGGCTACCTTTGCACTGAGAGCAAGAGCGGACACACACAACCACACACACACACACACGGGTGCAAGTCCGACCACCACCTCACCGCTGACCATACCATCGAACTATGTGACCGGTAATGCATAACAGCGTATGAAACGGCAGCGAGCTGTGAGAACCCAGCTCCTACGAAATCATTGCCACATCCACATTACCATGGCATGAACGGGTGGCAGGCCGATTACAAACAATGCTCTGCGCAATAACAACATAATGGGCCATAATCAACACACCGGGAGACAGGGGCTCTGCATGCTAGAATGGAAAGTCGCACCAGACCCCAGTAACAACGGCAGCTGGTACGTCCTCAGTCATGCTCCGCAGTGTGTGTCGACATTTGCTCAAGCCTAAAGTCTGTGGATTTTATGACAGAACGCAAACTTGAAGGAGAGATACTGATAAAGAGAGCGCAGAGAGCGAAGATCAGCGAGACACACTGAGAACGAATAGCACGTAAGAAAGTAATTCGACTGTTGGACCTCTACAAGGTCTACTGTACATGAAAAAACCACCGGGTTGCGGCGATGATAAAGAAAAAACACAATTTATTTTCTCAAAAACTGAATGAGAATACACTAGTGAGAAGGATTGGATATGCAAGTTTATAATCTCAGTGAAACTTCTCGGTATCTGTATGTACTGTTAATAATATATAAAAGAAACAATATTTTTGCCTATATGATATATATATATTATATTTAGTTATAGATAGATATAATCTAATATTATGAAGTTATATATTACATCATATAATTTGATCTATATATCTGTCAAACGACACTTAATACACACATCCACAATAAAATAGGTGTTTTGTTGTGCAAGCGAGTACATACATTATATTTATGTCCTACTGTGTTTATTATATAAATACACAGTACAGTATATTTTTACATGTATTAACAATTTAGATATTTTATATTATTATGTTTTCCTATTATATCTAAATATATTTATATATGAACAATAGCATATGTTTTCCCTTAAATTAACAATGCCATGTTGTTGTGATTTTATATATTACAATAAGTAGTGACCACATTGTAGCGACACTGAACGTATTATGTGTAAACATAAAACTTTTATTTTTGATGTGAATAAATCACAATTAATTGTTTGACTACTTTTTAATATATATATTATATATATATATATATATATATATATATATATATATACACACACAACAATAGTGTATTTTTAGATTATTTAGAATTATAAATAGAGAACAATTCAAAAACTGCTAGTTTAATGTAATAGCAGGCGATGTGTGGAAGACATTGAATACTCACTAGCAACTCACATCGCTAACACCAACATAGCATCGCATGGCACGTGAAGTTACTGCATAGAACAGCATCTCCATAAAAAATTCTACAGAATTAAACAGTTAACTCAACATTTTATGGGCTGTGTTTTTGCATCATAACTGAGAACACACGGAAGACAGATTGAAAGGGTGAACAAGATCAGTATGTGATATGTGTCAGATTCCAACCCAGCCGCTCTAATGAAACATAACTGCTCACTGTGTTGAAAAGATACTAACCACTGTGAACAGCGAGCATGGCCAACTAAATATCCAAACATCTTTTGTAACCAATGATAGTTTCACAAAAACAAACTCTATAAGATTCAAGCGGTGATTTATACATAAGCAAGCAAAACTGTATTTATGGCCCCCCTCTGTCCGCAGCACTCAGAGTTTTTGGGGTATATTCCAACTTTGTACTTTGAACATTATCGTTGGTGTTCTTGGAGGACTAGGAAATAAAAACGAGAACACATGTCTAGTACGTCTACAGCATCAGCGTCGCTCCATGAGGGACAGCACCAAGCGCGTAGCCTCACAGTTACTCTGGCACCAACGGGAGAAGAGTGTGTGTGTTTGTGTGTCGTGTGTGTGTGAGGACAATAACACGTCTTGCGGACGCCCATACTCAGTATCCTGTCTATTTTCCCCTCACAATCAAAGCAAAAGAACAAAGGCCCGAAAAAAAAAAACTAAAGATAACAACTCCACAGACCTGTACAGACCATTGACGTAGAGTTGAACTTTGAAAGGCTTAAATTGTGTTGGAAAGTAGCACTCAGTGACATTTCAAACCACCTCGGTTGAGTATGACGGTACTCTGTAAAGCTTTAATGGCAAAAAAAAGAAATATACACCTAAGCTTGTACCTGCACAAAATAATAAAAATTGCACTGTGTCTATTTATTATGGTACAGTATATATAAATACAACACATACAGTATACGTTATGTTTTTGGGAAAACAGCACACATTTGCACCCATAAAACTTGAACCATTCACAATTGACAGAACCATTTAAATTTCACTTGCCCTCTTAATTGAAGATTTAAGTTTGAATTAATTGTGCATTCACGGCTTATTCTGCCACCTCATGAACAGCTAATATAACAGGCTGCACAGTGTTTTCACTTTGGTGGAATGGAACGTCTAAAATCCCACTTCCATTTGAGCAGACACTTCAGATCCGCGCAGCTCGCCTCCTGACTAACCACAATGGTGAAATGTTGTCTCCCTGAACGGCTCATCTCACAGGACTCCAACCAGCTGTCCTGACAAGCTCTGGGTCTCTCTTTAAACCACAAAGAAAGGGCACAAGCTAAGCATGCTAATGGGTGTGGAAACCCCACAACCAGCAGTCAGTGAGGGTAGACAATATCATAGACACATTGCAGTCAATTTTTTTTTTGGCGGTGAGAAACTCAACAACTTTATCTAGATGTAAAGGATACTATGAAATCAAGTTCAGAATGAGTACTGGTCTGAATTTCTGTGCTCAGTGTTTAGGAACGAGTGTTTATTTTGGTTAAATGATCATGTATGAATTCACTAGGGATTGTTTCTACGAAGAGATTGATGTTTCCAGAAACACCGCCCTGCATCTCAATGCATCTTCTGTAGTAATTATATTGGTAATGGCCGTTATTTTAAAAAATGACACCACAAATGCAATTTTAAGCCCCAACCTTGCAAAGCTAATGTTTGTTTAATTAGCCCACAAAATGAGGGCTTTTGAAGGTAAAACCACATTTTCTCGTTTGTCTTGGAGGATAATTCAGCTTTTACTCAGGCAGATTTTAGGCACCTAGAAAGATGTGAACTTGATTGTGTGGCCCCTAAAAGAGGACTGTGGTGGTACCACACAGTAATACTCAAATCACGCTAATTACTCATATACCGCATGTGCATCACCACAAACAAAAAAGTAAACAAATTAAAAATAAATAAGTAAGTAAGTTTAAAGTTCAGGACATGTTAGGCTTAACAAAATAGAAAGTACAAAATATAATAATAAGTAAAAAACTAATAAATACCGTGCATTGTCGAATATTCACAAATATATTTTTATGCAGCTCTTATATGTATTACTATTATATTAAAATTTTATTATATTAAAATGTTATATAATATATTAATTTACCTTATATAGAAACAAATATATAAAAAAGAAAAAGTTTGAACCTTTGATCCAATTTCCAAATGTCACTATAGTATATATAAAGAATTAATTTTATATATATATATATATATATATATATCTATATATATATATAGATATATATATATATATATAGATGATATATATATAGATGCTTTATGCATTTAACAAATTCTATATTATATAGAATAGTTTTAGGCTATATAAATATTGTATACACATATTTGAAGTTAAAAAATAGTAAATATATTAATATTTTATAAATACAAATTATTTATATTGTTTATTATCACTAGGCCTATATTATCTATATTATAATAATTTTAAATACAAATGTACATAGAAATATAATATTGAAGAAGTTATAATATAATATTAAATAGTTTTTACCACACTCAACCGTATACAACCATACTATATCAGGAATTTACTTAAAGTTTTCATATTTCTGTCCATAGGGTTCACCCCTGGAAAGGTAAAACACTGCAGGACGATCTTCCACAATAGATAAAGTTGTTCCATGCTAATGGGATTAGATTGTAATGTAAATGCAATGCTCCATCTCGCTCAGTGATGGATGATGCCGTGACCGACTTTGCTGTAAATTTTGTGTTGCGTTAAAGTAACGCACCACGCGCTCGTTCTTTCAGCCGCGGGATCGAGGGCCGAACGGTTCTCTCGCACTCCTGCACCCGCCGCCGGTAACCTGCCAGTGACTGGCAATGACAGCGTAATGGAGGGACGATGGAAAACGGAAGGGCAACACATAACAGGACAGAAACACAGTGCCAGCAGGAAGAGCAGATAAAGTGGCCGCAATAAAAATTATATGAACTACCTACACCATCCTGACAGCGTCTAATTTGACCTGAGAGTCCAGGGCCTTTCTGCTGGCGTTGAATGGATGGGGTACAGAAGCCGTCAGGTTGTTCGTGGAGGTGCTTTGAAGAGGAAAGTCTCCTCATCTTCACTAGTAGATACAAGCTCTCTTCTACATACTTGATGCTTCTCCGGGGTTGTGGGCGTTTGCACATCATTTTACGTAATGTCATGTTTAATATGTCCTTTTGACTTATTTTTGGAAACTTGAGAATTTCACTTATTGAACACTGCAGCTTAGCTACATCTTTAATGTGAGCAGGGGGAAATTCCAGTTGAAGACAATTGAATTGAAATACTTTCTCATTTGCTGTATTCTAGAGGAACTTGGGTGAACCAACCAATAGGATAATCACATTCCACGCCTCCGCGGTAAGGGCGGACAATTGATTTGCTTAATGTGCGAGGCGTTTGTTTGTGTGGGCTTTCTTAAATGTGCCGGTGTATCAGCCAAGTGAAAACTAATTACTTCTTTTGCCTGCTGCCTCCCCACAGTTATACAATAAGCAAAAAACAGGAGGGTAATTAATCCAGCGCTGTACTCACACAAAGATACAGTTCCGGCGTCTCAGAAGGACAGTTGGATTAATAATAAAGGAATTGTTTATCGATTACAAAGACCTGAAATAGACATGCAGGGGAATAGGAGCAGGATGTAGTAAACACTGGTGTAGGCTACTGAACAAACTAAAGGGTTTAAAGGATATAGCCTGCCTGTAGATCTACACTACCGCTCAAAGTTTAGGATCCTTTGAGAGAAGTCTTTATTCTAATAAACACTGTAAAAACAGAAATAAATACACAAAGATTGTAGGCCCACTTATTCCTGTCATGCAAAGTTAAATTTCAGCTGGCCATTACCCTTATCTTCAGTGTCTCTTGACTCTTTAGAATTGCTGATTTGGTATTACTTATTAATGGTGAAACAGTTGTGCTGTTTTGTGTAACATTATAAATATCTTACAGTCGTTTGGATCAATTTCAAAAAGTCCTTGTTGAATAAAAATCTTACCAATATCTAAAATTAAAATTATTTTTAAACAAAAAAAATCTAAGCAAAAATCTTGCTGACACCAAATGTTTGATAGATATGTACATTTTTAAGTTAAAGGTTGAGACTTTGTTATACACTGATTATATTCTTGAAAGAATTATATTAAAAAAAATAAGAATTTCTTTACCACAAAATATCTTGATTATTTCCATCTGACAGCATATCACCACAGTGTCTTTTTGTATGGATTAAATTACCACAGTACTGTATGTTTTTTTTTTTTTTTTTTTTT